>NW_006408806.1:501852-507548 GCF_000296735.1 Chrysochloris asiatica | reverse complement strand
TCCTCTTCACTTTCAGCAAGCAAGGCTGTATCATCTGCACATCACAGGTTGTTAATGAGTCTTCCTCCAATCCTAATGCCAAGTTTTCTTCATAGAACCCAGCTTCTCAGATTATTTGCTCAGCATACAGGTTGAATAAGTATGATGAAGGACTATTTACCAAAGGAGTCCCATGTTCCCTTATTCATGAAGTACTCACTTACAATGAGTTCCTGTAACTATGCTGTCTGAGTCCTATGTGGTCACTGCAGTGAATCACTGAACCTAGTAGAGTAGAGAGTGCTGTGGGAGGTATCATTAATGTCATTTATAAAAATTTTTATAATAGGTGTCACACACTTTCTCCTAAACAATATTTCCCTAAGAAGTTCATCTGTTTAAGAGATTATTTATTAAACATAATTAGTATAAAAAAACAAATGGGCAAGGTCTTTTAAAAGGCTAATGGGCCAGAAAATTATATCTAATATACATATGAGCCTCCATTCAAAAAAGATGACATTTTAGAATCAGTACTACCTTGGGTTGAGTACTGTGAGGAAATAGAGAGAGAAGAAAAGATAAAGAATAGCTAACTTTTCAAATTTCAAGGACACTCAATGAAACCAGCACCTTCTGTACCTCTTGTGAACATGTAAAGACCTTTCTTCGACTGCTCCTTTAAACAAACTAGTTCATTTTCTTCAATCCAAGTACCTGCTAACCATAATTTTCAAAGAAAAGGGCATTATTTCATGTCTGAGAGATAAAGCTCCTAAAAAATGTTAGCTTCCATATCACTTCTGCCTACCTGCTGGGTACCTGTATTCTCAGACACTGATAATCTAATAATGTAAGCTTTATTTTTTTGTAAAAGCACAAAGGGACCCTTCCTGTTTTGTTTTGTTTTTACTATACAGGCACTTCCCACAGCATTAATAGGTATTACATACACAGAGGGTTGACTGTTCTCTTAAGAATGCTTAAAAATGTAAAGGACAAGACTCAACTCTCACTGGGCAAACAGTTTGGAATGTGACAGCTGCTTGTTTCAGGGGTAACCAATCATTGCCACAGTGAGCAATTTCTTTAATCAGTAGCTGACCCAGATACTTACTGAGGCTATACATCAATCCCAATACATTTTCCCATCCCCCACACCAGTTAACACTTACAGTAGACACTTAAAGCAAGGGGAGAAAAGGAACAGATCTACAGATCTTAGTTATCCCTCTCTCCTACTTGGTGAAATGTCTCCACACAATTGGCAGAACTCTAGACAACCTATAGTCTGAGCCAAACACCATATTTCACCAGGAAAATGAGAACTTAACACTATGCCAGGAAGCACTGGAGCTCTTTGCAAGCTTTACTCTGACTCAGTCATTCATTCTGAAATAAATATTTTATTCACCAAATAATTGCCTACTACATACATGTGGGGCTAATGCATGAGACTGCAAAATTATTTGAACTGCAAGGTTGGTGGTCCAAGCTCAGGGCATGCTCCTTAGAAACCCTATACAGGGTCGTTATGGGTCAGAATTGACTCAACGTTCCTTAACAATAACATGCCTGTGCAAAGAGCTCTGGTAGCATAGTGGTTATGAGTTGGGCTGATAACCTCAAGGTCAGCAGTTTGAAACTACCAGCTATTCCGCAGGAGAAAGATGAGGCTTTCTGTTCCCGTAAAGATTTACAGCCTCGGAAACCTACAGTGTCGCTATGAGTCAGAACCGACTACACGACACACCACCACATGCCTGCACAGGGTAATTATGAGTCTGAATAGACTTGATGGCACTTAACAACAACATGGACACTGATATAGCGAGTTTCGCTGGTCTTGGACTAGAAGAAGCTGTCTTTCATGCAGGTCGTTAAGTCCTGTGACTTATGGTTTCACTGAGTATTTGGTTTCCTTCACTCTCCTTTGTTCTATGTGAGAGATCAATGGTTGTATTAAAGATGGCTGCTTACAAGTGTTTAAGACTCCAGATGCTACTCATGAAACTAGGATGTAGAATATCTTTCTGAATTATGCTATACCAAGGGATATCATGTTTGGTAAAGTGGAAGATCAGAGAAAAAGAGGAAGATGCTCAGGGACATGGATTCGCTAAGTGGCAGCATCAATGGGCTCAAGCCTAGCAACAATTGTGAGGTTGGCCCAGGACCAGGCAGAGTTTCATTGTGTCGCTATGAGTCAGTACCAATTCAATGGCATCTAAAAACAAATTTACCAGAGACCACAGTCCTCTACCTTCTAATCCAGTAATTCAGTCCCACAAGACTTTTGGTTAGTTTGGGAAGTTTCCATAATAGTGCCCCACTATGTACTCTATTCATAAGGTTTTCAGTGACTAAATATTCAGAAGTAGTTCGTCACTTCTTCTTCCTAGTCTGTCTTCATTTGGAAGCTCATCTGAAACCTGTCCACCATGAGTGACCCTGCTGCTATTTAAAATACTGGTGGTATAGCTTTCAGAATCACAGCAACTCACAAGCCACCACAGTAAGATAAACTGACAGACGACTGGTGGAGGCCAGGATGGCCAAATTTCGTCTCTCATACTTTGGACATATTGTCAGGAGGGACCAGTTGCTAGAGAAGGATATCATGTTTAGTATGGTGGAGAGTCAGAGAAAAAGAGGAAGAGCCCCACTGAGATGGACTTGCCAAGTAGCAGCATTGATGAACTCAAGTGTGGTAACAGTAGTGAGGCTGGCCCAGGATCAGGCAGTGTTTCATTCCGCTGTGCATAAGATTGCTATGAGTTGGTACTGACTTGATGGCACGCAACAACAACAACAACATGTACTCTATTATATATGTTGTTGTTATGTGCCATGGAGTTGTTATGTGCCATGGAGTCGGTTCCAACCCTGTACAGGTGTGTAGAATAGATGAGGTAAGGTTGCCCTAAAACATTCTCCTAGGCCAGTCTTGCAACCCTTTAAGAATGAGCATACGCATTGTTATCAAGGGAAAAATTCCTAGGCACAACTTTCCTGGTCTTTTTCTCAATATGACAATTGTCAATTTTCTTCAAAATAAACTCCAAGGAAATATATCACGATTGCTGAGTGTCATCAAGTCGGTTCTGATCCATAGTGCCCTATATACAGTTTCTAAGGAGTGGCTGGGGAACTTGTACCACCAACCTTGTGTTTCAAACCAACTTTGCAGTCCAGTGCATTAACCCACATTGCCACACCAGGATAAGCCCTTTGGAGTCCCAAAATACAGTCATTATAATCTTCTGAGCTGACGTCTCTGCCTTGAATTTAATTGACCCAGCAGATCCCCTCAGAAGACACTGTCATGATTGGATACTGTTTATGAAGACATCTTAATGAGACTAAGAAAAGTGCCTTACTGAGAGAGCTTTATACAGCTATTCATCGACTACAGAGGCATGTATAAAGATGTTTTGTTTGGAATAAACCTGTGCTTGTATGAGCTGGAACTCTAGTAACAATACTTCTTTGCTTACCTTTGAATATATAAAAATTACCACAACTAGATCTCTATATGTATACACAAGTACTTCTCATATGCCTTCCCACATCTGTGTAAGCAAACACAAAATTTTAGTTGCTCTTACCATTGACATAGAAGTGTTTGCATTTACCATAGTTGCCCTCTAAACCTGCATACAGCTCGAGTCTTCATTTACTTTGGACATGGTGTGTTGACTACTTCCATTATGTACTGTCTTTCCCTTCACTACAATTAACATGTATCTACTTCTGCGTAGTGGTTACGAATCAGGCTGCTAACTTCAAGGTCAGTAGTTCGAAACTACCAGTTGTTCTGTGGGAGAAAGATGAGGCTTTCTGCTCCCGTAAAGATTTGTAACCTCGGAAACCCTGTGCAGGGTCACTATGAGTTGGAACCGACTCCACGGTACTTAACAACAACAACTTCCTAGTAGAAGTCCTGGTGTGATGCTGTAGAGTAAGCACTAGACTGGTAACCTCAAGAAGTGGCAGTTCAAACCTACTTACCATTCTTCAGAAACCCTATACAGCACTGTTATGAGGCAGAACTGCTTTGATGTCACTTAACAACTTCTTAATAACTCAAATCAAAACTTTGCCAGGTTGTAGTACTATGGTGACTTGTATGTTGTTCTGATACTAGAAATTATGCTGCTGATGTTTCAAATACCAGCAGAGTCACCTAAGGAAGATGGTTTCAATAGAGCTTCCAGATTAAGAACAGATTAGGAAGAACGAACTGTCGGTCCACTTCTGAGAGGTTAGCCACTGACAACCTTAGGAATAGTAGTGATATATTGTCTAGTGCTGGAAGATGAGTCTCTCAGGTTGGAATGACTGAGGAATGCCTCTCAAAGTAGAGTTGAACTTAATGATGTAGATGGAGTAATGATTTCAAGAATTTTATTTGTTGATGAGGCACAACTCAAAATGAGAAGAACTGCAAACATCCATTAATAATAGGAATATGGAATGCATGAAATATGCATCTAGGAAGCTGTCAAAACATGAATGGAACACAAAAACGAATATCCTAGGTAATAGTGAGCTGAAATAGACTAGTACTGACCATTTTGAATGGGACAATCATATGGTTCACTATGCCGAAATAGCAAAATCAAGAGGAATGGTGTTTCATTCTTTATGAAAATGAACATTTCAAGATCCATCTTGAAGTACAATGCTGTCTGTGATAAGATAACATTTATGCGCTTACAAAGACTAATTAATACTATTATTAAATTTATGCACCAACCATCAAAGATAATGTTGAAGAAATTGAAGAATTTATCCAGTCTGAAATTGATCAAACAGTAAGTCAATGTGCAATGAAAACTACCTGTGATATCCATTAAAGAATGTTGATTCCTGTGTATAAATCTACTCTTGATTTTTAAGAAAGTAGTATCATATAATATTTGTCCTTTTGTGATCGACTTAGTTTACTCAGCATAGTATACTTCACATTCAACCATGTCATGTTTTGAGGGTTCATCATTCTTCCTTATCATTTCATAGTGGTAGTGTATGTAGCTAGATCACAGGGGGTTTGTTAAAACAGCTTTTTGAACTCTTTCCCTAGCTTCAGATTTAATAGATTTGGTGAGGCCTGGTATCTGTAAAAGTGCACAGGTAATGCTGATCCACATAAGGACACTGAAAATCACAGATAAAAAATTGTTATTGTTGTTGCTAGCTGCTGTCGAACCAGTATTGACTCAAAGCAATCTTATGCAAAAGAGGACGAAACACTACCTGGTCCTGTGCTAACCTTACAATTATTCCTGTGCTTGAGCACATTAATGCTGCCATTGGGCCAATTAATCTCACAGGAAGTCTTCCTCTTTTTCACTATCGACTTTACCAAGCATGATGTCCTTCTCCAGTGACTGGTCCCTCCGGATAGTATGTACGAATATGAGAGATGAACTCTGGCCTTCGTGGCTTCCAAGGAGCACTCACTCTGGCTGTACTTCCACCACAGATTTGTTTGTTCTTTTGGCAATCCATAGAAGTTTTTATATTCTCCTCTAACACCATAACTCAAATGCATGAATACTTCTATCGTCTTCCTTATACACTGTCTAATTTAAACATGCACATGAGGTTACTGAAAACACCATGGCTTCTGGAAGGAACACCTTAGTCTTCAAGCTGACATCTTTGCTCTTGAACACTTTAAAAAAGTCTTGTGCAGATTTGCCTAATGCAAA
>NW_006408806.1:498921-500742 GCF_000296735.1 Chrysochloris asiatica | reverse complement strand
GTTTACATGGGAGAACATTAGCTTTACATTCATCCTATTGTATATTGTTTCATTGCCATGGTTATAATCCCCTCCATGCATCATCAACCAACCAAAGGACATACAGTGAAAGCCTGCCCAACAGTCATCAGCACACAGTCCCTCTCCCTGTCTGGGTCTAAAGTCCCCAGCTGCTCCATTTCTCCACGTCATCATCTCTGCATCATTGCTGGCTTCACTGTTTCTCTGCGTAAGGTTCCGCACTCCACTCTTCTCACTTGATGGTCCCAGGGACCTCCACTCCTGGACTGCAAAGTCAATCACTCCCCTCCTTTTCCTACAAAACATCTACCTTTACATTTCCAACCCTCACAGTCAGTTCTGATAACAATTATTCACTATAGTACCACAAGAGACCTATCCCCATCTCCTTTCATCAGCCCTGCCCACACAGATTGGACACTACTCAGTGGAGCGTCTACCTGCCTTCACACCCTCTGGATCTAGGCTCCCTCTCGAAAGCCAGTCGCTTCTTGCCTTTGTAGCTCCCCATTTTGAGTAGCCAATGTCCAAGTTGCCCATCCCTGTCTACTCTGTATGGAGGGGTAGGAATGAGCCTCGCTGTAAAGATTTGTTCCATCTTTTGAGCTACTGCATCTATGGGTCAAGTTCATCAAGTTGTATCAAATTACTCTTTTTTACCTCTTCTTTCTTCTTCTAGTTGAGCTCTGATCATCCAGTCATTGAAGCCAGGTCAAGTGGGTATTATCTGCAAGTGCGGGTGTTCTTGTGTGTATGCCCTCTCTTCTTATCAGCTGGACGCTTCACTCTCCACTCTAGTCCTCTGTGGCTATTTCACTGACTCTGGGCCCAAGAGTCCCCAGGTCTTGCTACACTGCTGGCCAAGCAGGTCTCCACCTGGGTTCACAGGAGTTTATTGAATGTTGTAAGGCTTAGCTCACAGCTTCATTGCTGTTTTTCCCGCACTTCCCCTTATCAGTGACTAACATAGTCAACAGTAAGAGTGCATGTCTGCTTATGTATTCCCATTGAGTCTTTGTCTTGGAAGGGGGTTTGCCCAGATGGGACCCAACCACTTGCCTTGATGTCTCCTAGGCAATCAATTTGCTTGTTCTTGTAGTAATCAGACGGACTGCCATTATTGTTTTGTATTTTTCCTGTTGGTCTTGCTTTCAAGAAGTATCTTCTGTTCTTCTAGCTGTTCCAGGCTGGTCTGCTTGTCCTTTCAAGTGGAAATTTTCCACCTCAGAAGATTCTGGATGGGGTTCAGGATTCCACCTATGGTCTTATGTACTGCAGAGGCTCCTCAGGAAGCCTCCTTCACTGGGTATGTTGTAGCCCCATTTTAGACATTCCAATCTGTTATAGGCTGAAGATGACTTACAAGCTTTCTATGATGATATTACTGGCTATTCCTTTCTCCCCCAGTCAAGTGTCTATTTTATAATGGTATGACAAGGAAACCAAGATTCAAAAGACAGCCAAACATCTTAACATTATTTGCCATTTTTGCCCATTCCAACTATGTGTCAATCCCTGTATCCCAGAGCCCTGTTGTTCCAAGGTTGTGCATACATCATTATTTACTTCTGTCCCACTTAGCCCATGCAAACCTGCCTAACTGTTTTCCCATCCTCCTTGTTCTTCCACTCTCCTCCTCTTTCTTGTGTATTGTCCCCCTCTCTAGCACCCAAACTATCCTGTGTCTATTTCCTACCCTGTGCTCCACTTTCCCCTCCCTCCCCTCACCCCACCCCCCACATCCTGGTAACCAGCAAAGAAACCCCCCTCCCTTTAATATGGGATCTTTTTCTTAGTCTT
>NW_006408806.1:487199-490326 GCF_000296735.1 Chrysochloris asiatica | reverse complement strand
TACTAGAGAAGGATATCATGTTTGGTAAGGTGGAGGGTCAGAGAAAAAGAGGAAGACCCCCGGCAAGATGGATTGGAAAAGTGTCGGCATGGATGGGCTCAAGTAAAGCAACAATTGTAAGGTTGGCCCAGGATCGGGCAGTGTTCTGTTCTGTTGTGCACAGGGTCACTGTGAGTCAGTACTGACTCAATGGCACCTAACAATAATATATACATAATAGAAATAGCTGCTGTACTGTCAAATCTGATTCAAGGCAACCTCAAGTGCATCGGAGTAGAATTGCATTCCACATTGTTTTCAAAGGCTGATTTTCCAGTAGATTGCCAGGCCATTCTTCTGAGGCAATTCTGGGTAGACTAGAATCACTAACTTTTTGGTTCACAGCCAAATGGGTTAACTGATTGAACCACCCAGGGATACCTAAGTTTTGCTGGAGGTTAGTAAAAAGTTAGAAGCTGTATTGGTGATCGTTCGATGCCAGCTAGCTGGAGATAATGTGGCTATTGACCTTTTCATGCAAAGCTCTCCATCCTGGTCTCTTACAAGTTTTGTTAGCGCTATGCTTCCTTTTAAACAACATTGTTGTTGTTACGTTCCATCGAGTCGGTGCCGACTCATACCAACTTTATGCACTGCAGAACAAAACACTGCTCAGTCCTGGGCCAGCCTCACAGTTGTTGTTATGCTTGAGCGCATTGATGCTGCCACTCTGCCAAGCCATCTCGCTGGGGGTCTTCCTTGTTTTCTCTGACCCTTCAGCTTACCAAACATGATATGCGTCTCCAGTGACTGGTCCCTCCTGACAATATGTCCAAAGTATGAGACAAAGTCTGGCCATCGTGGCCTCCAAGGAGCACTCTGGCTGCACTTCTTCCAATACAGATCTGTTTGTTCTTTTGGCAGTCCATGGCACTTTCAATAGTCTCCTCCAACACCATAAGAGCTGATATTTATTAATCACTTGCCAGGAACTAAGGAACTCTGGTGGTGCTATGGCTTAGGCATAGGGCTGCTAACCTCAGGGCTGGTAGTACAAAATATAACAGAGTCAGTGGCTAACCCAGAGTTTTACACTTGACTCCAAACATTCAACTTTGAATAAATAGTTCACTTTGTAATACTGGCTTTGTAATTAATTTGTTCATTGCTACGAGTCAGAATCAACTCAATGGCATTTAACAACATGTACTTTTGGAATGGCACTGTAAGATCAGCACTGGACTGCTAACCACAAGGCTGGCAGCCCAAACCCACCAGCTGCTTTTCAGATACGCTATACAGGGTCAATATGACTTGAAACCAACTTGACGGCACTTAACAAGGATGATGCATTGGGGGAATGCGGTGGCACCACTGGACTGCGAACCACAAGGTCCAAGGTTCGAGCTCACCAGCAGCTCAGTGGGAGAACGATGAGGCTTTCTGCTCTCATAAGAATTTTAAAAACCTTGAAACCCTACACAGGGTTGCTATGAGTAGGAACCAACTCAACGGCCCTTATCAACACTGACGCATTAGGGGGCATTGGTTGCATAGAGGATTACACATTGGGCTACTAACCACAAGGAAAGCAGTCTGAATCTACCAGTCACTCCACAGGAGAAAGATGAGGCTTTACATTCCCATAAAGATTTATTGTTATTTTTAAAGGCCATCAAGTCAGCTCCAACTCATAGTGACCTGGTATAGGGTTTCCGAGGAGCAGTTGGTGAGCTTGAACCACGGACTTTCTGGTCTTAACCGACTAAGTAGTACAGTGCCTTAACTCACAGCGTCACACCAGGACTTCTCATGTTAGAAACTCTACACAGAGTCACTATGAGTTAGAATCGACTCAACAACATAAAATACCCAAAGAAAACTTACACGTTGGGCTGCTAACCACACAAAGCTGGTGTTTCAAAACCCATCAGGGAGAAAGATATCTGCTCCCATACAGATTTACAGTGTCAGAAACCCTCTGGAGAAGTTTTACTCTGTCCTCTGGGGTCACTATGAGTTGGAATTGACATGATGACAGTGGGTTTGGTTTTGGTGTCTGGAACTATGCTGAACCTTTGCACTTAATTTACAAAATAACCACTGAAGATCTGAACTAGCTATCAATCCCATTTTGCAGATGAAGGGAACTGAAGTTCAAAGGAATTAAGTAAATTCCATCCTAGTTACTCATCAGGTAAACGGTAAAAATGAGATTCAAGCCCAAATAATATAAATATCACTTGTAAGCAAGCATTCCTAATTACTTCCAAAGTCTTACAAATGAAGCTCTCCACTTCCATTTTAAAAGTTGATTTATGCACATAATAAAGTTCATGCACCTTTGTGTGTACATAAAAGCCAACATTGCCCAGAGGTTGGTTACATAGTTAGAAATTTAAAGATAATCTGGACATTGTATGCTATGTATATGTATCTTGTTAGGGGTCTTTGTTCTCAGTCAGCCCATGCACTTTGCTTATATTCAAAATTATCATGATGCCTATTCTTCTGTTTCCCTTCATTCCTTTTCTCTGAAGAAATAATTACCAAAGGGAATGTTTTCCAACTAGTCAGTATGGATCTGGGAGGGACAGGGAGAATATAGAGAATGGGGAAGACCAGAAAGAGGAAAAAGCTGTGTTTTGGAAACCCTCTCCTCAGTAAAATTACTAAGTCTACATTGAATATACTGAATGTTTTTCATCTCATGAAAAGCGAGTGTTGTGGATATCAGTGAAGAGCTTAAGCATCACATCATGTCCTTAAGAGACACATCAGAAGAAGATGCAAGAGCACAGAGTCAGAGAAAGCCTGAGGAAGCCCAGGAAACCACTTTAAAGCAGACCTCTCAGCAAACAGTGGGGCCTCAAGCTGAAAATCGGATTATATATTCATGTAATCAAATTTCCCCTCATTTAACACGGCAAACATTAAAAATACTGACAATACTATGTTAAATATGTGAGCATATACCTTGGCAAAGTTGAGAAGCAACTTGATGAGAATGCAAATGTGGTACTTTAGAAAAGAGTTTGGAAAAGAGTTTGGAAGTTTCTTATAAAATTAAACATACATTGACCACATTGAAGTTTTCAGATGCCAATGAGTCAGTTCCAACCCTATGAAGCACTGCCAGGTCCTGTGC
>NW_006408806.1:478218-487099 GCF_000296735.1 Chrysochloris asiatica | reverse complement strand
TTGTGTGTATGTACCACAGTTTGTTTATCCATTCTTCAGTTGATGGGCTGTCTCCATCTTTTTGCTATTGTAAAATAGTGCTGCTATGAACATTGGTGTGCATATACCTACTTGTGTTATGACTCATATTTCTTGTGGGTAAATACCAAGCGGAGGAATTGATGGTTCATAAGGTATTTCTATTTCCAACCTTCTGAGGAAGCGCCATATTGCTTTCCAGAGTGCTTGGAACATTTTGCAATCCCATCAACTATGTAAGAGGGTTCCAGTCTCTCCACATCCCCGCCAGCATTTATTGTCCTCTACTTTTTTGATCTTTGCTGTTATTGCTGGTGTGAGATGATATCTCATTGTTGTTTTGATTTGCATCTCTCTGATGGCTAGTGATACTGAACTTTCTTCATATGTTTGTTGGCTGCCTGGATCTCCTCTTGGTGAAGTGTTTGTTCATGTCCTGTGCCCATTTTTTAATTGGGTTGTTTTTTTGTTATACTTTCCTATCTATTTTAGAAATGAGTCCCTTGTTTGATGTGTCATTGAAAAAGATTTTTTTCCCATTCTGTGGGTTCCCTTTTTACTCTTCTGGTGAAGTCTTATGGTGCACATAAGTTTTTTCATTTTTAGCATGCCCCAATCATCTATTTTATCTATTTTGTTTGTGTAGTTTTCAAAATGTTTGGTAGTCTGCATATTCCCTGAATTAGTGCCCTCACATTTGTCCTTATTTTTTCTAGTCACCAGAGTTACTGTTGTTGTTGGGTGCCATTGAGTCAGTACCGACTCATAGAGACCTTATACAGGTGCACAAACAGTGGGGGTCAATGAACAGATACCAAAAAAAAAAAAAAAGCAAAACTGACGAAGTGTTTAGTCCACCTTTGCTCCAAGGTTCCCACAGCATTATTCTGTAGTGCTTCTGTTCCTCTGCTTGGTCTTGTCATTTGGTCTTGCCCAAGCTGTCAGCTCTGGGCTGCCGAGCCCGTAAAATTAAAAAATATGCGATTTCTTATTTCCACTACAAGTTCCACTAGTTAATGCCTTAAAACTTTTAAAATATTCCTACCTATGTGGTTCAGAGTTTTGGAGCTCTGCCCTGAAACTGCTTTGCCTGGTATTCTGTGGTATTGCTGACGGCAAACTTCACTGTACCTCTACCCTATCCGCCATTAAGCCTCACCTCTCCCCTTCTATCTTCTTTTGATGCCTTCTGCATCATTCAATATTTTACCCATATTGTTGTTATTAAGTGTTGTTGAGTTGGCTCTGACCTACAGTGACCCTATATAGGTTCCTGAAGAGTGGCTGATGAGCTGGAACCACTGAACTTGTAGTTCAAACCAAATTTGCAGTCCAGCACATTAAACCACCATGCCACATCAGGACTCCATTTTACACATAGAATCCTTTAACATAGTAAGACAAGGCTTGAGTTTTTTCTTCAGTTTCCTCACCCTGAGAAATGCTGAGCATGGGCTTCCATTTTGGTTTTCTAAGTACAGGTCTTTGCATATTTTGTTGTAATATTTCGCTTTGTCTTCTCAAGCTGCCCTTTGAAATTTTCTAATCAGCTCTTAACACCTCTTCATTTCTTTCATTTGCTTTAGCATCTCTATACTGGAAAGCAAGTTTCAGAGTCTTTTCTAACATCCATTTTGGTCTTTTCATTCTTTCTTTCTTGTTCTTAATGACCTTTTGCTTTCTTCCTGTATAACATTCTTGATGTCATAACATAACTCTTCTGGTCTTTGGTCTTTAGTGTCTAATGCATCAAATCTGTTCTTCAGATGATCTCTAAATTCATGTGGGACATGTTCGTCATATTTTCATTCTTGTGGACTTGGTTTAATTTTCTTCAGCTTCAGTCTGAACTTGGATATGAGCAATTGATGGTTGATTACACAGTCCATCTCTAGTCTAGTTTTGGCTGATGATATGGAGCTTTTTCACCGCGTCTTTCCACAGATGTAGTCAATTTGATGTCTATGTATTTCATCTGAAGAGACTAATGTGTGTAGTCATCTTTTAGGTTGTTTAAAGAAAAATATTTGCAATGAAGGAGTTACTGATCGTGCAGAATGACTAGGGAGATGGAATTGTTCTATGAAGAGGCTCCAAAGTGTTTACAGAGATATTCCATTATCTCTTTTTTTACATATTGTATATAATTTACATTTTGTTTCTTTCAGGCTAGTTTGTCCTCAGCCTTTAAAGCAGGGATGGGGAAACTTTTTTCTTCCAAGGGCCATTTGTACATTTAGAACATCATTTAATATAAATTGAGGTTGGTATGAAAAAAGCTCCTAGATTTGCTGAATTTACGGTCCCATCTGTAGCTGATTTGGCACAGCTATACCAGATGATTTTGCAGCTTTATATGGCCCACAGACTGGATGTCCCCAAGTCCTGCTTTAAGGACTCTCAAATCTTTATATGAACTTTGGTAGAGGTCACAAGGCAGTACCTGCAGATCTAAATTGGCATGGGAGTGTTCTGTCCTGCCAGCCTTCATGAGAACATCCTCACCACCTTGCTAACAATGGCACAATGCACACAATAAGTGCAGTTTCTCATGTAGTTTGGGAGGCACATATGCATCAAGGCCATTGGCCTCAGAAATGTTCCTGGTTGCTGTGGCTTCTACTATCTTTCAAGTTACAAATTTCTTAATGGTCTCGTCTTTATAGGCTGTATGTAGTCACATCCCATTTGGAATAACCATGGTTTCTCCTATTTTTTGTCATCTTGGAAGCAAGGATCCAAGAGACAAATCTCGTTATCTTCTAATTCCATTTTCCACTAACTTTCTGAAGCCCTCTCATATTATCTTCATTGGGTTGTTAGTCACACAGGTGTATACTTATTTCTCAAAAGATACATTCAGACCTGTATATTTCCTTGTATATAAATCTTAAGTCAATGTTTTAAAAAGCATTTTTTAAAGTAAATTTGTAATTGCTGCTGCTATGTGAACAAATTTCCAGCTGTCTCAGTTAACAGTGAAGCCGGCTGAGGTCCTGATCATTTCTCTGTGCTATTAGGCAGGATGGATGTTTCCCAGATGGACCAGGGCAAGTACAGCCACTGGGGGTCAGGAGCTGTTCCTGCCTCAGGAATATCTAATGGGAGAAGCGCCAATCTGAGACTGAGTTCCTGCCAGACCAGGGAATATTAGACATAATTCTTGATCCTTGTGTTTATTCTCAACACTCTGCAGAATAAAAATTCCTCTTCTCTGTTAAGTTCTAAACTCTGCTATACTAGCTTTCACATAATGATGTAAATGTCTTAAGGGACAGTGATGGCAGTGGTTCGGTGGTAAAATTTTCATCTTCAAAGTGGGAGAACTGGGTTCAATTCCAAGATTGTTAGGTGATATCCAGTTGGCACCGACTCATAGAGAGCCTATGCACAATAGAATGAAACCCTGCTGCCTGGTCTTGGGCCAGCCTCACAACCATTCCTACACCTGAGCCCATCACTACCGCCATTGTGCCAATCCATCTTGTTGGGGGTCTCCCTCTTTTTCTCCAACCCTCCACTTTATCAAACATGATATCCTTCTCCAGTGACTGGTCCCTCCTGATATATGTCCGAAGTATGAGACAAAGTTTGGCCTTCTGGCTTCTAAGGAGCACTCTGACTGTTCTTCTTCCAACACACAGATCTGTTTGTTCTTTTGGCAATCCAAGGAACTTTTAATATTCTCCTCCAACACCATAACTCAAAAGCATCCATTCTTCTACGGTCTTTCTTATTCACTGCCCAGCTTTCGCATGCATATGAGATTACTACTGAAAATACCATGGCTTGGGTCAGACACACCTTAGTCCTCAAGCTGACATTTTTGCTCTTCAACATTTTAAAAAGGTCTTGGGCAGCAGATTTGCCTAATGCAATACGTCATTTGATTTCTGGACTGCAGCAGTCAAATCCCAGCTAATGTATCTCAAATGCTGCCACCACACATTTACCAGTTGAAGCTTGTGTATTACTGTGACACTGAACAGGTTTCAGCAGATCTCCCGGACTAAGGCAGACTAGGAAGAAAGCCCTGGACATCTGCTGAAAACCAGCCAATGAAAACCATATGGATCACAACAGCCTAATCTTCTTGTTCCAGGAGGCTACAAAAAATTTGTGAAAAAAATTCCAGTATCTTTTAATTCCATTTTTCCAATAATGTTTGCAAATTCCTTTATATATATCTGTGTGACTGAGTCAGAGGCCAACTTGGTGACAACTAACAACAGTAAAAAGTTTTCAATCTAGCAGTACAGGAATTCAATCTTGAGACAAAACAGCACATAGCCATTGTGAGCAACGTCTCCTTATAAGTTCTTCACAAACTGCTAAAAACACAAAGGTTACATAGCAGAAAGGAGCCTGCTGTCTTTCCTCTGGCAGGGTACATTCCTGTTGTTTAATTTTCCATTTGTCTGACCTTGCAAGTATTCACAAAGGGATGGGCTAATATTTTCTGAACTCCACTAGGCGCAGAGCTCTGTGTTGAGCACTAGCAACATTCCTTGTCTCACTAGGACTTTTAATACTCCCCTGTGCATTTGTATCCCCTATTGAAACTTTACAGATGAGATCCCTAAAGGGCAGGTGAGCAAATAACTTTGCTCAAGAAAACACTGCTTTTATGCCAGTGTCCAAGACCAAGTCATTTTTGCTTCCAAGGTAGAGATCTTTCTCTTCACACTCTGTCTCTCTGCCTAATTGGGAATAAGTCCAAAAATGCAATAAAAACTGTATACTCATTCTATATTATATAAACCATACTTGGTACCAGAATAATGTTATCACTGTTTGAGTTCACCTTTACAAGTGACATTGCAAAAATGGCTCCTGAAGTTTAGGATCCACTTAATAACTAAGGTTTGTTCTAAGCGTGGTGTCCTGTGTTCTGCCAGGTACTGGCCTGCAGAGCACAAGCTCGCTCTGGACACTGTTGATGGATTTGGACTCCACTAATGTGGTGCTGTGGGTTAATGTACTGGACTGCAAAGTCAGTTTGAACCACAAGGTTGGCAGTTTAAGCTCACCAGCTGCTCCTTGGAAACCCTACACTGGGTCGCTATGGGTTGGAACCGACTTGATGGCACTTAACAACAAGCAAGGATCAAGTATGTCCCAGCAGTGCCTGCACTTCTACAAGCTCTGTGTCACTACAGCCTGGCAAACACTGTGCTAATAATAAAGCTTCTAATAATTACAGGGTAAGGGGATGTGTCCATAATGTACACCTATTAAAAACGAAAGAGAAATAACACAGAAAGTGTGGCCGAATAGCAAGTTTCATGCATAAGAGAGTCAGCAGATTGAATCTCATTTTAAATTAAAGTTAGGATTAAAGGGGCACTGGTCGTATAGTGGGTTACATGTTAGGCTGCTAACCACAACGTCAGCAATTCAAATCCACCAGTCGGTCCATGGGATAAAGATGAAGCTTAAAGCTGGAAAATATTTCTGATAGGTGGTCAGCAGCAGTCTATTTAGAAGAAAAGACCATGACCTAGCTGAAATTTTGTGTTACTAGGTTGTTATTGTTAAGTGCACCAAGTTGGTTCCCAACTTGGGATCCTGTGTAGAATTCCTGGTGTGGCCTGTAGGGTGAGGACTGGACTGCTAAACACAGGGTCAATGGTTCAAACCCACTAGTTGCTCCTTGGAAACCCTACACAGGGTTGCTATGAGTTGGAACCAACCAATTCAACAGCAACTTAAGAGCAACATTGTAATACAGGAGTCCTGGTATGGTGCTGCAGGATAAGCACTGGACTGCTAACTGCAAGGTCGGTGGTTCAAATCCACCAGCTGCTCCTCAGAAATCTTATAGAGTCACTGTGAGTCAGAACTAACTTGAAAGCACTTAACAACCACAACATAGGGTTTTCAAGGAGGCCTGGTGGGTTTGACCCACCAACTTCTCAGTTAGCAGTCCAGTGCTATCCTACAGTGCCACACCAAGATTCCTATATTACTATGTTGTTAAGTGTTGTCCAGTTGGTTTCAATTCACAGCAACACTGTATAAGGTTTCGGAGGAGTGGTTGATTAGCTTGAACTGCCAACTTTGTTTATCCTATAGCACCACATGCTGTTGTTAAGTGCATACAAGTTTTATAATATTTCCATTAACAGAAATAGGCTAGTCTGCTTTTGTTCAGAGGTTTGAAATACTCTTTTTAACATATGTCCAGTTGGATTCATTTCATAACGACACTGTATAGGGTTTCCAAAGAGCAGCTGGTGAGTTTGAACCACCAAGCAGCTTGTGGTTCAAACTAACCTTGCAGTGCAACATATTAACCCACAGCGCCACACCAGGACTCCATATAGCTCATAGTAAAATGTATCATCGACACAATATGAAAACAAATATGTAGAGTATCCAAAGACTATATCCCCAAAACATATGTTAAAAAGAGTATTTCAAACCTCTGAGCAAAAGCAGACTAGCGTATTTCTGTTAATGGAAACATTACAGAACTTGTATGCATTTGTTGTCAGATGGACTGTGGAATTTTGTCAGCCTAATCAAATAGTCTCTTCACAGCTTCTCTTTCTAGCTAACAAAGAACCATAATCCTGAGGTTCTGTAAAGAGTGAGAGGTATAAATCTATAAAATTGAAAGTATACTTGCAGCTAGTTTCGCCAGGTTCTAAACACAGATGTGGTTTGAGAGCTTCCTTGAAAAATGTTAGTTCTTTTTTTAAAACTGATTTTTTTTTAAATCTAGGAAGCAACGTAGAAGGTTGAAGAATAAACTATTCAGTTTAAAAAAAAAAAAAAAGTCTGGTTATAAACAGACATTGAATACTGCTGAAGTGGACTAGTTTTGCTAAATAGAATTTATGAATTTGTTATTTTGATTAAATCTTGACCGAAAATACTTATTTTATTTAAAAAAAGGGGGGGGGATCTAAATAAGAACTCTAAATCTAGGGTTGGTTACATTCATGTAGCCCCTATAAATAAAAAGGAACACTAATTTATTCCATGTTATACAATGAGGAATACAGTCAGGACGGGTCATCTGAGCACAAAGGCAAAATGACAAATTCCCCTGCACTTCTTTGCTAAACATAAAGAAAGCTTGCATGGTAATAGAAAACTTAATACAAGTGGCAGAAATAAAAACTGGTCTGTATGTACCGATCTGAAAAATCTAGCATCTAGTCTTAAGGAAATTGAATTGTTGTTATTGTTATGTGCCATGGAGTCAGTTCTGACTCAGAGCGACCCTGTACAGGGTTTCCAAGGCTGTAAATCTTTACAGAGCAGAAAGCCTCATCTTTCTCCCGCTGAACAGCTGGTAGTTTCGAACTGCTGAACTTGACGCTTGAAGCCCGACTCGTAACCACTACGCTACCAGAGCTCCTTAAAGAAATTGAATAGCAACCCTAAATATTCACATATTTGTGTCAAAATTTTTCATTAGAGCACGCAGGCCCAGATTAATGTGATAGATTAAACACACTCTTGTAACTCTTTTTTTTTTCTTTCTTCATCCCTGGTGACAATTTCCCCTTATTGACTGCAATAATGCCTTTTAAGGCACTATTATTGTTAGATGTCTTTGTATTTCTATGATTCATAGAAATCTTATATACAACAGAAAGCCACACTGCGACACTGCCTGGTCCTGCACCATCCTCAAAATTATTCTTTGTTTCAGCACATCTTAGCAGCCACTATGTCAATCTATCTAGTTAAAGGCCTTCCTCTTTTTCACAGATTCTCTACTTAGCATGATGTCCTTCTGTAAGGGTGGTTGGTCTCCTCATAACATGTCCAAAATATGTAAGAATATGCCAAAAAATGCCATCATTTCTTCTAAAGTATGCTCGGGCTCTATTTGTTCCAAGACAGGTTTGTTAGATCTTCTGGCAGCCTGCAGTATATTCGACGTAGTATATTCAATATTTTTCACCAACACCTTAATTTGATGTATTTGTTGACCTTGTGGTTCAAACCAAAACTTGTTGTCCTGTGCTTTATCCTAGCCACACCGGGACTCCTAGCACAATAATTTAAAAGCATCAATTCTTTTTTGGTTTTTCTTATTTTACAGTATAGATTTCCCATGCATGTTGCTGCTGATAAGTGCCGTTGAGTATGTTCTGACTCATAGCTACCCTGTGTAGGGCTTCCAAGGAGCAGCTGGTGGATTTGATCCACCAATCTTGCAGTTTCAGTCCAGTGCTCATCCTAAAGCATCACAACAGGACTCCTTCCCACGCATGTTGTTGCTGTTGTTGTTAAGGGCCATGAGTTGGGTCCAACTCATAGTAACCCTGTATAATGTTTGTGAGGAGCAGCTGGTTTTGCAGTTCAAATGGACCTCGTGGTCCACTGCTTATTCTACAGTGCCACACCAGGACTTTCATACACAGGCAACTGAAAATAATATGACTCAGGTCAGTGTACCATAGTCATTAAAGTGACATCTTTGCTTTTTAATACTTGAAAGAGAGGTCTTTTGCAACAGAGAAAGACACTACAGAAAATAAAATTGTAATCCATCTCTCTTCGTTTTAAAGACTCTGTCAATAAAGTGGCTCAAACACAAACTTTGCCAGTGCCATCTGAAAGCAGCCAGGTCTTGTTCCCACCTTTAAGCCTGCTTCTGCATGGAACCACATTAAATCCACCAATGAAGCCTTTCTCCTCGAACCAAAGGTACTTTAAATGCTCACTGCAGTTGAGCAGGAAAACACTAAGGAGATAGGAGGTTAACTGCAATCATCATCCATATCAGAATTTTAAGAAAACCTCTTTCCTCATATTACAGATCGCCTAAGGATTCCAAGGGTTGCAAGGGTTAAGTGCTATGGTTGCTAGTTCAAATCCACCAGTTATTCCTAGAAAGAAA
>NW_006408806.1:450241-471708 GCF_000296735.1 Chrysochloris asiatica | reverse complement strand
CAATTCTTCTTTGGTCTTCCTTATTCAATGTCCAATTTTCACATGCATGTGAGGAGATTGAAAATATCATGGCTTGGGCCAGGTGTACCTTAGTTCTCAAAGTGACACCTTGGCTTTTCAATACTTTAAAAGAGGTCTTTTGCAGCAGATCTGTTCAATACATCATTTGATTTCTTGACTGTTGCTACCCTGGGCATTGATTGCAGATTCAGGTAAGATTAAATTCTTGGCAAAGTCTTTTCTTCCTTTATCATTCATAATACTGTTGATCTAATTGTGAAAAAAAAATTTTTTTTTGAGGGGGAAGGGTAGGAGTAAGGAGGTAGGGTTAGGATTATGGCTAGGTCTGGGGTTCTGCTGTGGCACTTTAGGATAAGCACTGGACTGCTAACCACAAGATTGGTGATTTACACCTACGAAATATTCCTCAGAAATCCCATACAGCATTGCTGTGAGTTGGAACTAACTTGATGTGTTAGGGTTAGGTTTAGGGAATAGGCTAAGGCTAGCAGCAGGATTTGGTCTGTTTTAGGGTTACAGTTGGGTTTGTTTACATTCCTTCATTTATTTATTTTGAAATCTATTTGATATCCTCTTCATTTGTAATTTCTATAACTACACTATTTCCACTTTCTAATGTGTGGGTATTTTTTTTTGTAAACTAATGTTCCCTTGTTCCCTATTTTCAGTCTTGTAGACTTTGCTTTACTTTGAATACTTCCATATCCGAGTTGAGTTCTGGGAGTTATTATCATACATGTTAATCTCAGGTTGTTGACTGCAATTGTTGGTTCACTGTACAAAAAAAGACTTCTGGTTAGCATTTCTGGTACAGTTTGCTGGTTTTTACAAATTCTTTCAATTATTTGGCAACGTTCTGATTTCCCCATCATATCTGACCAGGGTATATGATCCTTGGTTGGCAGTGTTTTTCTTTAAAATAGTTTTATAGATGTCATCCCACTGTCTTCTTGCCTGTGTGATTTCTGCTGAGAAATTAAGAATCTAGTTCTTATTATTTCTCCTTTGTAGACAACTTTTCATTTTGCTCATACTGCTCTCAAAATTCTTTCCTTGTCTTTGGTTTTGGGAAGTTTATGTCTTTGTGATTTTCTTTAGGGCTTTGTCCTCTTTAGAGTTCATTCAGTTTCTTGAATATAAATCTTCTCATCTTTTATGATGTTAGGAAAGTTTTCTTTCAACAATTCGTTTACAATTTTCTGTTTGTGTGTGTGTGTCCGCGTCTTCCTTTCTTGGAATTCCAATCACACATACGTTATTCCTCTTGATGGTGTCCCACATAATTATAAGGTTTTCTTTGGATTCTTTGTGTTCTTTCTTTCTGATTGTTCCTCTAGCAAGTGAACAGAGATTTTTCTCCAAGCTCACTAATTCAGCCTGCCAATGATTCAATTTTACTTCTTTGCCCTTTCAATGTATCATCTCTTTTTGGAATCTTGGTATTAAACTTCTGGATTTCTATTTGATGTTTTTGTAGGGCATCTAACCTTTTCATTTATTTTGTTAATTCCTGTAGTGTTTTCTTGAAATCTCTAAAATTTATTGTGATTTCCTTGATTTCATCTGCAGTTTTCACATCATTCTCTCAATCCTAAATATCTTTCTTTATAATTCCTCGTCAGGTAGTTCTGATACCATTCAGCTATTATATTTTCTGACTCTATATTCTGATCATTTTAAGGTACTCTGTCTTGTTTCTTTGTGTAACTAAAACTATCTGTTGTCCCTGACACATTGTAATATCATTGTATGTGTATTTAATTGATGATCACATGATGGTGTGTACTCACAATCTTAGTCTCCTGGTGGATGTGGTAGAAACTGGAAATGTAAACACAATTCTCTGTTCTATGTTCATGGAGCTATAGGAGCTACAGATGTAGTTAGACCATATAGGCACAACTGCAGTGTCTCAAAAAATAATCAGCAATAAAAGATCTAATGAAGTAAAGTTCATACTCCTCCATAGGCAGGGATGTCACATGATCATCACCCCAGACAGCGCTGCAACTGCCCAGGAGAGGGTACCATGATGCTCCTGGCCATCAGGAGAGCATGAGGAAAAAGAGAGAACTGCACCCCTTTTGCCACCCACCACCAGTGCTCATCTGCCTTTAAGCCACTGTGCTGATCGACAGCTGCCAGCAAACCAGTCTGGTTCCTGCTGAGCTTCCTCCCACAGTGGGCACTCAACACATCTCTCTAGCCTTTCCTCTAAAGCTCAGGTTTCTAGGATCATCATCTGCACCTGTAGCATTTGATCTGCTCATTTTACAGTGTGTCTGCTTATCATATCTGCTTACTCTGCCATCTTGCCCTGGAAGTCTAGATTTTTTTGTTTTTCTTTTTTTATGGTGAGGTATTATCCAAACTGAAGTCTATAGTCTTTGATCTTTACTAGTATGTGGTTCAAATCCTCTTCTCTGTTAGCAAACAAGATGATGTTGTATGCATAGTTGCAAGTTGTTAATGAGTCTTCCTCCAATGCTGGTGTATAGTCCAGCTACTCAGATTATTTGCCCAGTACACTGGTTAAAGGATGCAACTCAACACACACCTTTTTTTAAATTTTAAGCCACGTATTACTGCTCTGTTCTGTATGAATGACTGTCTCTTGGTCTATATACAAGGTCTACATGAACACAGTTCAATATTATGGAATTCCCATGTTTCACAGTGTTATCTATAGCTGTGATATCCACACAGCTGAAGACCTTTGCATAATCAATAAAACACAGGTAAAGATCTTTCTGGTATTCTCTCCTTTCAGTCAAGACTCATATTACATCAACAATGATAGCCCTCATTCCATGTCCTCTTCTGTTTCTGGCTTGAATTTCTGGCAGTTCCCTGTCAATGTAGTGCTTCAGCTATTTTTGAATTATCTTTAACAAAATCTTACTTGCATGTGAAATTAAAGATACTGTTAGATACTTTTCACATTCTATTGGATATTCTTTCTCTTGAATGGGCAAACATGTGGCTCTTTCTCCACTGGTGACCAGGTAACTGTCTTCTAAATTTCTTGGCATAGATTAATGAGTGTTTCCAGTGCTGTATTAATTTGTTGGTACATCTGAATTTGTAGTCAATCAATTTCTGGAGCCTTATTTTTGGCTAATGCCTTCAGTGCAGCTTGGACTTCTCCCTCCAGTACCATTAGTTCTGGATCATAAGGTACCTCTTGAAATGGTTAAATGTCGATCAATTAATTAATTTTCGTTCAGTGACTCTTTGTATTCTTTCCATCTTTCTTTGATGCTTTCTGTATCATTCAAGATTTTGTCCATAGAATCCTTCAATATTTCAAATCTAGGCTAAAATATTTCTTCAGTTCTTTCAGAGCATTTCTGAGCATCTTCTTCCCTTTTAGGTTTTCTAATTCCAGATTTTTGCACATGGCATTATAACACTTTGTCTTCTAGAGCTGCCCTTTGAAATTTTCTGTTCAACTCTTTCACATCATTTCTTCCGTTTGCAGCTTTTTAGCTACTTCAATTTCAAGAGCAAGTTTCAGAGTCTCTTCTGACATCCACTGGTCTTTTCTTTCATTCCTGCACTCTTAATGATATTTTGTTTTCTTCATTTATGGTGTTCTTGGTGTCATCCCACAAGTCCTTTGATGTTGGTTCAACAGTGTCTAGTGTATCAAATCTGTTCTTGAGATGGTCTCTAAATTTACATGAGATATACTCAAGGCTATATTTTAGCTCTTGAGAACTTGTTTTAATTTTCTTCACCTTCAACCTCAAGTTACACATGAGTGATTGATACTCTGTTCCACAGTCATTCCCTGGCCTTGTTTTAATTGATGATATTGAGCTTCTCTGTGATCTCTTTTCATAGATGTAGTCTTGGAAGCTCTGCTGAAACTTGTTCAGCATGGGTGACCCCTTCTGGTATATGAAATACCAGTGGCATACTTTCACCATCACAGAAACATGCAAGTCACCATAAGATGACACACTGACAGATGAGTAGGGATTTTTCACAAAGAATAGTTCAATACTGCAAGTTGAGCCTTGAATTTTTCCTTCAGGTCTTTAAGCTTGAGAAATTCTGAATCTAGTCTTCCCATTTGTTTTTTCATTGCAGGTCTTTGCACATTCCATTAAAATACTTTACTTTGTATTCTCAAGCTGATCTTGGAAATTTTCTGTTTAGCTCTTCATTATTTCTTCCATTTGCTTTAGCAACCACCTATCATTCTGACTCATAGTGATCCTATAGGATAGAGTAGACCCATAGGGTCCTAGATCATAAATTTTTTTTTCAGAAGCAAAGTGCTACATCTTTATCTCACAGAGCCATCCAGCTGGTGAGTTTTAACAACCCACCTTTTGGCTAGAAACAGAGTGCCACAAGGGCCCCTGAAAAACTACCATATAATCCAACAATTCTCCTCCCAGATAATTAACTACCCAAGAGAAATGATAATATATTTCCACATAGAGACCTGTAGGGAAACAGTGATAGTTTATTTCATAATTGACAAAAACGTAAATGTTTATCAAATGAAGGGGATAAACAAATTGTGGCATTGCCATAAAAGTTAATAAACAACAAGAATGAAAAGGGAAAAGCTACTGGTACATGATACTCATCTGTCAGTTTACAGTACTGTGGTGGCTTACATACTGCTGTGACTCTGGAAGCTATGTCACCAATATTTTAAATACCAGCAGGGTCATCCATGGTGGACAGGTTTCAGAGGAGTTTTCAGACTAAGACAGAATAAGGAGAGGCAAACTACTTCTGATTGGTTGGCCACAGGAAGACTTATCAACAGAAGCAGAACATTGTCAGATATAGTGCCAGAACATGAAAACATTATGAAGAGCAGCAGCATATTGTCAGATACAGTGCCTGAAGATGAGCCCTTCATGTTTGAAGGTGTTTAAAATCCGACTAAGGAAGACATGCCTCTTTATAACAGAGTTGCTCTTAATGACATGAATAGAGCATAGTTTTCACGACCTTCATTTGCTGAGGGGGCGCAACACAAGAAACAGCTGTAAACATCCATTAACAATCTAATGTGGAATGTGTAAAGTATGAATTTAGGAAAATTGGAAGCTACCAAAAATAAAATGGAGCATATAACAATCGATATCTTAGACATCAGTGAGCTGAAATGGACTGGTATTGGCCATTTTGAATCCAACAATCATATAGTTTACTATGCTGGGAATGACAAATTGAAGAGGAAAGACATTGGATTGATCATGAAAAAGAACATTTCAAGATCTATCTTGAGGTATAAGATATTTGAGATACATGCAATATTTTACTTACTGCATGTATGATGTTCTTGATGTCATTCCATAATTGTGACAGGATAATTAACAATACACCTCCAGGGAACATCAGTTAATAACTATATTATTTAAATTTACACACCAACCACTAAAATTTTGTAAAACAGATACTGGTCAACTAATTGGAAGAGATTCATATTTGTGCCCATTCCAAAAAAAGGTGGTCCAACAGAATGAGGAAATCATTAATATTAGTAATATCACATGTGAGTAAAATTTTGCTAAAGATAATTAAAAATCAGTCACAGCAATACACTGATAGGAAACTGCCAGAAATTCAAGCAGATTCAGATCTAGGATTCAGATTTCATGGATCATGGATGATAGCAGAGAATACAAAAATGATGTTACTTGTGCTTTATTGACTATGCAAAGGCTTCCAACTATATGGATCATAACATACTATGGATAACACTGCACAGGGTGAGTATTCCAGAACACTTAACTATAATCATGATGAACCTGGTCTTGGACCAAGAGGCAGTTGTTTGAACAGAACAAGCGGATTCTGAATGGCTTAAAATCAAGAAAAGTATGTTTCAGGGTTGTATCCATTCAACATATATATTCAATCTGTATGCTCTGCAAATAATCCAAGAAGCTTGATTATATGAAGAACAACATGGTATCAGTATTGGAGGAAGACTCATTAACAACCTACAATAGGCAAATGATACAACCTTGCTTGCTAAAAGGACTTAAAATACTTACTGAAGAAGATCAAAGACTAGCCTACAATATGGATTACACCTCAATGTAAAAAAACATGAAACAAAAATACTTACAACTGGACCAATAAATAACATCATGATAAATGGAGAAATGCTTGAAGTTGTCAAAGACTTCATTTTGCTTGGATCCAAATCAATACTCATGGAAGCAGCAGTGAAGAAATCAAACAACGTACTGAAATTTACAAATCGGTTACCCAAGACTTCTATAAAGCATTAAAGAGCAAAGATAACAGTTTGAGGGCTACAGTGAACCTGACTCAAACCACAGTACTTTTAATTGATTCATATGCATGCGAAAGTTGGACAATAAATAAGGAATACCATATAAGAACTGATACACACAAATTATGGTGTTTGAAAAAAATATTATAAATATCATGGACTACCAGAAGAACAAACAAACTTGTCTTAGAAGTATAGTCATTATGCTTCTTAGAAACAAGGGTGGGAAGATTCTGTCTCTCATACTTTGGGCATGTTATTAAGAGGGATCAATCCCCCACAGGACGGCATCATGATTAGTAAGATGGAAGTTAGTGAAAAAGATGAAGACCTCCTATGAGATGGATTGTCACAGTGGCAAAACAATAGGCTTGAATGTAAAAATAATTGTGAGAATGGTACAGGTTTGGACAGTATTTTGTTTCATTGTGCATAGGGTTGCTATGAATCAGACCCAATTCAATGACACCTAACAACAACACTGATGCATGTAATAATGTACATGAATTTCAAAAGCACTTTATTGTAAGGGAAAGAAGCTAGATACAGAAAGAAGGATTTCACTTACGTGACATTCTAGAAACCACAAAACAATAGTGACAGAAAGCAGATCAGTAACTGTAGGGAGACAGCAGGAGATCAACTGTAAAGGGATATAGGGGGAAATCTGAGATGATAGAAATGTTCTGTATCTTGATTATAATGATAGTTAGATGACGGCATAATAAATGCTTGTCAAAACAAAAAGTGGCCGCCAATAGAGGGTGAATTTTACTGCACGTCAATTACATCTTTTCTCTTAAAAATATTAAGTCATCCGTAGTGGTAGCCTTAAAGATGAAACATGAATCCTGATGATGCTCTTTTATAGAAGGAGCAGTCCCACTAACTGCTCTGGGAATGATGTCACATATTCTCATGGACACGCCTAAGCTCCACTGCTGGCAAGATCATTCGTGTTATTTAGAAAAACAAGGTTAATGGAGCATGATTTGGGCCGAGTTCTTTTGCCAGTACAAAGTTGTTTTAGGAGGCCAAGATTTTAAAGAATAATTACCGACTAAAAGCTGAACATTAGCGGGACCTAGTTTTCTCCATACTCTAAGTGCCTTCAAGCTGGTTCTGACTCACAGCGACCCTGTATAGGGTTTCTGAGAAGCAGCTGGTGGATTTGAACAGGTGACCGTGTGGTTTGCTGTTCAGTGCTGATCTTACAGAGCCACATCAGAAGCCCATAAAATCAAAGTCCTGTTTTATACCTACATCAGCCAGATAAATATAGGACATCCAATTAATCTAATTTCACAGAAATAACAATTTTTGAGTACAAATACAACCCAAATATTGCAACAGAATACTTTTTATTTGCTATATCTGACAACCCTTTTTAAAATGCACTGAAAGCCATCAGTCCTTGTATGGTCTTTTTAGTTTTACTCGTCTATTCACATAATAAGGAGCTCTGGTAGTGTAGTGGTTAAGAATCGGGCTGCTAACCTCAAGGTCAGCAGTTCGAAACTACTAGCTGTTCTGCAGAAGAAAGATCAGGCTTTCTGCTCCCATAAAGTTTTACAGCCTCGGAAACCCCGTGCAGGGTCATTATGAGTAGGAACCAACTCCACGATACTTAACAACAACAACATTCATATAGTTAATTAACTAATGAAGCAAATAACTAATTAACCTCATATGCATGTCTTAGCAATAAGTATTTTTAATAGAGGCTGCTTGAGCTATCCTCTTAAGAAACCAGATAGCAACTTGAAGACATTTATTTAGGGTCTTGTTAATAAAAATGTAGTCTGCAGATCAACAGTATCAGCATCAAATTAGAAAAGAATCTCAGGCTCCACCCTTGACCCATGCATTCAGAACTTTTGAATTTTAACAAGATTCTTAGGTGATATCCACATAAAATAATGTTTCAAAGTCACTGATTTAAGAATATCCCAGAGAAGTAGTCTACAAGTAGACTGAAGGGAAATTGGTGCAAGCAGCAAGGATGAAAATAAAATAAAATAAATGAAATGAAGAACACTATAAAAGAAAAAAAATTAAATCAGTGGGACTAGGTAACAAACTGGATGAAAAAGGGGAAAGAAAGATGTTGGAATCAGAATATAAATAAAAAAGAAACTCCAAAGTATTTCTTGTATCTTTGGAAGTAACTACCAATTGTGGCAGCACATTGTAATCATGTTGGAGCTTTAAAAATTATGTGATACTTGGGTCCCAACCCCAGAAATCCTGATTTAACTGATGTGAAGTGAATTTTGGGCATTAAGAGTTTTAAATACACTCCAGGTGACTCTCTAATGTGCAATCAAGGTTAAAAATCACAGCTGTGTTTTCACTTAAGGAGCCCTGGCAGTGTAGTCATTATGAGCTGGGTTGCTAACGCAAGGTTAGTAGTTTGAATCTACCAGTTGTTCCATGGGAGAAAGGTGAGGCTTTCTGCTCCCCTAAATATTTACAGTCTCGGAAATCCTATACAGTGTCGCTAATGAGTCGGACGCAACTCAATGGCATACCACCACCACATTGTCACTCCAAGTAGTGATTCTCAACCTTGGCTAGAAAACATTCGGTGAGCTTTGGAAATTTATCAGTATTCCGATCCTACCCTAGAGACACTGATTTGATTTTTTTTTTTTTTTTTTTTAGAAAGTCACCAATTAATTGTATATATATATAGCCATGATTTAGAATGTTCATTTTAACTTTTTTTTTTCCCAAAGAAATGCAAAATGAAAATTCAGCGCTGATAGAATTCAAACCTTCATATTAAGTAAAATATGAATCAACACACATTTACATGTCATAATTTCACAATGAAAGTTACACAGTTACTTGGCCTTAGCCCAATTTTCAATTTTATCAAAACTCATTTTGAATCCACAGATAATAGCCAATGATGATGACCACTGCAATCACAAGAGCATTTACAAATGGAGTATTATTTAAACCCTTACATAATATATAATATGAAATAAACTGATTCCAACTACAACTATAATTATGTATCTTAAAATATAATAAAAGTTTTCTGAGGGAAAGGAGAACAATATGTCTGAAATTTAATTCTAATACAAAGACTACAGTAGAGTATCAGGATTGAACTCTATCCTATATCTAAACTCTAAATAAAAAGTATAAGGTACACCATGTATGTACTTTACAGTTAATTTATCACTAACTACATAGTATTCAAGGAGCTCTGGTAGCATAGTGGTTACGAATTGGGCTGCTACCCTCAAGGTCGGCAGTTTGAAACTACTAGGGGTTCTGCGGGAGAAAGACGAGGCAGTCTGCTCCCATAAAGATTTACAGCCTTGGAAACCCTTTGTAGGGTCACTGTGAGTCAGAACCGACTCCATGGTACTTAACAACAACAACAACATAGTATTCATTCTAAATGTATGCAAAGTAAAAACAATTTTTTTTCAAAAAGAAAAATTATTTCCAAAGAACTTTTTATAAAATTGAAAATTGGCTTACCTCTTCCCTGTGATTCTTAATTGGCATGCAAAGAATACTTTGTGTCCGGTAGCCTGTAATTTGGTCAACTTCAGCATTGAACCGAGGATCCTAATAAGGAAAACGAAATTCAATTTAATGATTGTCCTGTTCAGACTGATTTGATTTTCCTGATTTATAAGATTAGAGCTGTCTAGCCTTCAACTTACCTTGTTACTCTGAGTAACAATTTCATCATTGTAAAAACCATTGAACCGTGTAAGTTACATATCATTTTGACAAAGATAAATTTAGGAGAAACAAAAAAGTACAGATCGAACACAAGTTCTGTAATAAAGAAAATTCAAGAGTTAACCACTTCAGACAGTTTTTTGTTTTATTTTAATTTAGGAGAAAGTGGTCATCTCTCCAATTCTGGAATATAATTTGTGTGTCACTGTACATCAGTTCCTGATTCTGTGTGCCATTCCAAGAAAAGCAATTCTTTCTCTGAAAGCATTTTCCTATAAATAAACCTACCACCTCCAAAACAATCTTTTCAGCATGACTTTACTTCTTTAGCAATGATTATGCATCCAACATTTCCTCAAACTCTATACTTCTATTTTAGATATTCATAAGTATTTACATTTTTTTAATAAATGGTCTCAATTTAAACAATAAACACATCAAGGCCAGGAACTATGCTCTTTAATTCTTTGAATTGCCTCTTTTTACAAAGCATATTACACACATCTAGTCTCACCAAGGACTTTCTGAAAGGTTTAAAAGTTCTGAACGTGGTTTTAAAAAGAAAGGTACAAGAATATGTTCCATTAAATTTTAGATTGTGAATACTCAATTTAAGCAGTAAGCTCTATTAAACACACACACACACAAAACAACAACAACAAAAAAGTTGCTATAGAGCCAATTTTGACTCATGTGTATCAGAGTAGAGTAATTTTCCATGGTGTTTTTAATGGCTGATTTTTTCAGGATTAGATCATCGAGTCTTTTTCCCAAGGTATCTCTGGGTAAACTTGAACCGCCAACCTTCTGGTTAGCAGCTGGGTGCATTAACCATTTGCACCACCCAGTAACTCTATAGACTCTGGGGGGGCTGCTTTTGGCTCATCACTTTACTCCCAATACCTTGGTACAGGAACTCAAAAGCATTTAACTGAAAAAATGAAGATATTCATTAATGAATAATGACAGTTATCAAATGTGATCATTAGTTTAAAGCAAATCTTGTATGCAGAAAGAAAATAATACTAAAGGAAATCAACAGATATCACTACATGAAATAAGATTAGAATGGAAAAAACCATACCAAAATGTAAACGTCTGAAGGAGTGTTGTTCCTTTCAAAGCAACAACCTTGGAAAGTTACCTAATAATAGCATTACTACTTCCAAAACTCTTGGGAGTCCCTTTAGGGAATGTGGAATATTCATAATGGAAAATCCTCATCTTTTGAAGGTCATTTCTTTTTTATCTTTTTAAAAGGAAAAATGTGAAAAATAAAAATGCAACCTATGCAATTATTTTGTTAATGAGTGTCTGAATTACAAAAGGTGAATTTATAAATTAAAACAAACTCTCTAATCAAATTAGTAAAGTCTAACAAACTGAAGCTTTGTGTGTGTGTGTGTTTGTGTGTGTGTGCCTGTGTGTACCTACTAGAAGTTTACAGTCAATACAGCCCTGAATTTCACTCTTCCTTGAAGGGGCTGGGAGTAATATATCCTTCAAATTCACTTTAGGGACGTTTCCAAGCTCTGGTATTTCACATAGCTGCCCTTTAATAATGCACTCAGTACAAAAGAAAATATACATGCAGGCCTTCTAACATCTACAGGTCCAGAAACACTGACAAGGAAAGTGGCGCTGTGGGTTGATGCACTGGACTGCAAGGTAGATTTGAACTGTAAGGTTGGTGGTTCAAGCTCACCAGCTGCTCCTCAGAAACCCTATACCGGGCCACTATGAGTCAGAACTGACTCAACAGCACTGAACAACAGCAACAACAACTATAGTAATTAGGAGTCCTGGTGTGGCACTGTAGGATAAACACTAGACTGCAAGGTCAGTTTGAACCTCAAGTTCATGGTTCAAACCCACCAGCCACTCCTCAAAAACCCTATCTAGGGTGGCTATGAGTTGGAAACAACTCCACAGCACTTAACAACAGTGACAACTGTAATTATCCTTCTGATTGTTTATGAGAACACAATAGTATGAAAAAACTCAAGCTTTGGATATCCACTTGCCATAGAAGTGGGTACTGTCTTACCCTCTGGGAGAAAACAACTATAAAAAATAGAAAAAATATATGAGACAACTAAACCCTAGACAGCATAGGGGAACCACACATGGCTATCACACAAAATGTTTATGTTGCACTTGAAGACATTACCCTCCAGGCAGTAAGTATACAAGTGAAGCCATGATCTCCGTGAAGAGAGGAGTTCTGAGCTTTGGAGGTGGCTGGAATTTGTGGGGGAAATTAAAGAAAGCAGTTCAGGGTAGAGGGGTTCAAGGACAGTGGGTAGCAGAAGATTGATGTCTAGTTCTTCAGATTGTATATGTTCTTCAGACATGCATAGGGCAAGATTGCAAGGCTTAACAAATATCATCTGCTGAAGGTTGGAAATTGAATGGTGATACCAACTAGGGTAGAGCTTGGAGGCTTTACAGTTCCAGCCCTACATTAGGAGAGACCTCACTAAGCACCTCAAACATACACTAAGATACAGAAAAGCTACTTCTTAGGAATAAGGATCATACCATAGAATGAGGAACACTCCCTAAGACTAAATTTGAAATAAAAATAGTCACCCTAATACATAAAGCAGGAAAGCTTTCTACTCCCTTGAAGATTTAAGCCTTGGAAATCCTATACAGAGTTTGCTATGAGTCAGAACCCAACTTTGTGGCACTTAACAATAATAGATACGAGCCTTGGTGTTGCACTGTAGGATAAACACTCAACTGCTAACTGAAAATTTGGCAGTTCAAACCCACCAGCTTTCTTAGAAACCCTATACAAGGTTTGCTATCAGACAGAATCAAATTGATGGCACGCAACACTAATAATAAGTAATAAGACCAAGCCAGGCAGGACCAAAAGGATCTGTCAATAATTTTACTACTTGTCAGAATAAATCTCAGTTTTATTTTAAAGGAAGATGATATAATCCAAATGCCCTAAAATGTAACATCTACAGGTCTGGCATACAATAAAAAATTACTACACATGTAAAGAAATAAGAAAATGTAATTCATGTTGTTGATATTAAATCCCATCAACTTGGTTCCAACTCACAGCAATGCTGTATAGGGTTTCCAAGGAGTGGCTGGTAGGTTTGAATTGTCAACCTTGCAGTTAGCAGTCCAATGCTTATCCAATAATGCCTCACCAGGACTCCACATAGTCAAGAGAAAAATCAGTCATTGAAAATTATCCTAAAATGATTCAGATGTTGGAATAAGCAGATAAGGACTTTAATAAAACAGCTATTATAAATGTATTCAAATACTAAATGGAAATATAAGAAAATATAAATATATTCAAATACTAAAAGGAACCACTATAAAAAAGGCCACATAGAAATTCTGGAACTGAAAAATGCAATGTTTAAAATGAAAAATTCATTGGTAAGGCTAATCACAGATTGGATACAGCCAAAGAAAGGTGACTGAACAGAAAGATAGGTTAAAAGAAAATACCCACTCAAAAGTACAGAGGAAAAAGAAATTATACACATATATCAAATACTAAGTGGTCTAACATATATCCCAAAAGAGAATGGGGTAGAAAAATATTTAAAGACATAAAGATAAAAATTTTACCATCTTAAAGTTACACAACATATTATAGAAAGTATACAAAGGGTGTAAATTGATATAAACACTCTTCAAAGGGGAGCACACGTTTCTGTAGAAAAATACAGCGCTGTAGGATAAGCACTAGGCCGCTAGGACCGTTTGAATGGCAAGGTGGCAGTTTGAACCCACCAGCCACTCCTCAGAAACCCTATGCAGGGTCGTTATGAGTCAGAATCAACTTGATGGCACTTAACAACAATAACAATAACAACAACAAGTATTTGGAATACGAAGTAATGCCTGCAAAGTGAGAGAAAGAAATGCAGATGTATTTCTTTGAAAAGAGAATGAAAGGGAGGATGAAGTGTGAGTGGGATGAATAGCAGCTACATGGTGAAACCCACAGATGTGGTCATGTGACCCTTCCCTAAGAATCTCCAACTTGTCTTTCTAGAAATCATGACAGACTAGGAGTGGCTGTCCTGGGAACTCAAGTTTTTCATTCTAGTTGATTTGAGAGAGAAAGGGGTGTTTTGACAGTGTAAACTCTTCAAGACACAGGAGATCTTGTGAAGGTGTAATGATTCCTATTCACTGCTGTGGTGCCTTTGAGACCATTTCACCTCATAGTGACCCCAGTTCTACTAGGCTGTAAACTTTACGGAAGTAGATTGACAGATCTTTCTTCCACAGGACTGTTGGGTAGTTTGAACTACCAATCTTTTGGTCTTACCATCGTACCACTAGCGCTCCTGGAGGCTTCCCTCAAATAAAAAACATACCCATTCCACCAAGCCAATTTCAAATCACAACAACACTATGGAACAGAGTAGAACTGCCCCATAGGGTTTCCAAAGGCTACACTCTTTACAGAAGCAGATTACTGTATCTTTCTCCCCAATGGCAGCTAGCAGATTTGAAATGCTGACCTCTAGGTTAGCAGCCAAGTGTTTCAGCATTGTGCCACCCTCCCTAGGACATGGAAATAGAGATTCAAGGCAATCCATTTTCATACAGAAATGTATTTAACATGACTGCTCTTATTATTATATGTTAATATCCTACACTTAAGAAATGTTATGCCACATCCAAAGAAATTACTTGAGTGGCTAGATGATGCAGAATGAGGTTATGTGCAAATCTTTCATTGATATTTGTGTCAAACTGAGAATTACGGGTCTAAATTGTGGACCTTGTCTTATAATTTAACCATATCAATGTGTTATCTTATTGGTAATGACATTTTGAATTCTTCAATTTATTTTACTCTATTATAAAGTTTAAAAAAGCAAAACAAATGTTGACTCTTTCTTACAATTAATTAACCTATAAGACTACTTTTAATTTATAGCTTTAATTATTATCATATATTTCATGACTACCTCTTGGTATTCCAGTGCTACATTATAATCCTTAAAGTATTCTGTGGTTAAATAAACTTAAAGTGTATTGCTTTAGATCACCATTTATAAAGATGCATGCTTAAAGAAAAAGTAGAACTTAGAATAAAGCATTAGAATGCATTTTCAAATTGGACTACTTTCACAAAAGGCTAGGGGCCAGTCAGTATTTGATTATTCAGCCTTGGATTGGGCTGAATAATGAATTAATCATTAGTCAACTGACTTCTGCTAATACCAAAAGAATTAAAAGACATTTCTGATCAACCCCACAATTTCTAATGAAATTCCTGGGACATGAATAACTTCTGCAGAGATGACTATGAACATATATCAAGAGTGCCAAGGGTGAAGTGGCAACATGAGGAATCCATGGATTAAGAAGTTCACCCAGGGCGCACTGCAAATCAAGGGACAGTGGGCCTCATTCAGAGAGTGGCACAACAATAAAAGCATTATTAACTGCAAACAAAAAAATACATTGTCAAAGGTTTAGAAAGGATAAGTAGATTAAATAAAATGCATCCAAGTGAATAATTCTTAGGGCTGGAGAAACTTAGGACCACGCAGACAAATGAAGGCTTTCTCAGCAAAGCTAAAGAATGTTCATGGTCCAACTATACTCGGGACTGTAGTGCCATTGAAAAGCAGAAACCCAGCTGTCACCTAAGACAGGAAGGAAATTCTGCAGATTTGGCAGCAATCCTTCAGCTGTGTCCTTAATACCCCTCTTGGATATACTACAGTTTGATATAACTACAGAGCTCAAAGAGATCATGAAGATAGCTCTAGAAGACTGGAAATTTGTCCAACAGAATCAAGAAAGGAATAAATTGCTTACATAAATTGTATTCTCAGTGGAATGATTTTGAAAAGAGATCTCAAGATACAACCTACAAAAACTATCACATCTCTCCCCAAAACCCTCTTTGGAGTAGTCGGTCACTTAACTTCAAAACTTGAGTCACTGTCCACTCCTGTTTCCCTGTCCCTCCCATCTTCTATGACCTGTCAATGCCAGCAAATTCTGTCTCTTCATCTGAAATCCATTGTCTCCCTTTGATCTTAAAGGATGGGTGTTCTCCAGATTCATGACTTCACGATTTTCTACCTAGATTCTATGAATAAATTTCTATTCTCTCATCTTTTCCTGTAATGCATTTTATAATCACTGTAAAATTCATCTTTCTAACACACAGTGGGAATCATATTAGTCCTCCCTTCAAACCATCCTCAATTGTTCCTCTGAACCAAATGTGTATTTTTCAGGGTGGCACTCGAGACCTTGTAATTTCCCAGTCCTGTTCCCATAGAACCTTATCATACAACTAAGTATCAACATATATTTCCAAATAAGAGCCACATAGCCCAACTTCCTTGTATCATCTTCAAACTGCTCTTTTCATCTGGATCCTTACATGCACACATCACAATCTATTCCAATTGTATCTCTTTTCCAAGGTCTACCATCAAGCACTGTCTCCTCAAAGAAATCTTTCACCAACTCCCTAACTAGACGTCCTCTTCTTCTTCCCTGAATCTAACACACTTTCCTTGGCACTTATTACAGTCTGTTTTCTCTTATTATTTATTTATCTTATCTATTAATAAGAAGGAGCCTTGATGATCTATAGAATAAGCACCAGACTGCTAACCACAAGGTCGGTAGTTCGAACCCCCAGCAGCTCTTCAGGGAAAGATGGATACTATAAAGAGTGCTGCTGGGGCAGTCGGTAAGTATTCAACTGCTAAGCAAAAGGTTGATGGTTCAAACCCAAAAGACGCTCTGAGGGAGAAATATATGGCAGTCTGCTTTCGTAAAGATTACAGCCTTAGAAACCCTATAGAGGCAGCTTGATTCAAGTGGTGATGTAGAATAAGCACCAGACTGGTAGCTGCCAAGGCCAGTAGTCTGAACTCACCAGGTGCTCCAGGGGAGAAAAGTGAGGCTTTCTGCTCTGTAAAGATTTACAGCTTCAGAAACCCTATGCAGGGTGACTATGAGGTGGAATTAACTCAGTGGCAATGCTTTTTTGTTTTGTCATTGACTATAATTTTCATTCAACCAATGTTTATTAAGATTTGACTATGTGTCAGACATTCATTGGCACCAAACAAAGGCAAAAACTGGTGGTGGTGGTGTGCCAGGGAGTCAGTTCTGAATCATAGTGAACCTGCATAGGGTTTTTGAGGCTATAAATCTTTATTGGGAGCAGAAAGCCTCATTTTTCTCCTGCAGAAAGGCTGGTGATTTCAAACTGCTGACCTTGAGGTTACCAGCCCGATTCATAACCACTACGCGACCAAACTATGAGCCTTTAAATCACGTAACAGTGAGCTGATTATCACTCAATTACTTATTGTACCATATAGTAGATAGCTAAACCAAATGTTCAATTGAGGCTGTATAAAATACCTCATAAACATGCCAAATGCCATGCAATTTGCTATGTTTTCCTTGTGCTTAAAAAGCACAATTTTATTAATAAAAAGGATCAATTAAAATGAGAAATGTAAGACTCTTAAATGTAATCCTCAAGCTCATAATTATGGTTAACTATAGCAGAAGTCGAAGAAATAGCAAATCCTAGCTCATAAATAACCATTTTCCCACAACATTCAAAAGTTGATTTGTTTAATAAAGCAAATGAATAAAATAAAGAAGGGAAGGAAAAGAAAGAAAATATGACTTTGGCATCAATGTGATTTTAATGAATATGACTGAATAAATTAATGCAAAATGATTGTTTTATTTGTTTGCTTTTTTGACAGTTTTGGATTCATTCTTTTTGAACCTATCGTTATAGAATCTCAGTAAAAGCTTCAGATGTTCATCAAGCTCACTGTCATGGAGTTGATTCTGACTTATAGCAACACTTTATAGAGAATTTATAGAGTTTCTGAGGCTGTAGAAATGGGAGTAGTAAGTCTCATCTTTCTCCTAAATAGCAACTGGTGAGTTTGAACTGCTGATTTTGTAATTAGCAGTCCAGCATTGATACTACAGTGTCACCAGGGTTGGTAATATGGTTATTCAAATATTATCAGGTAAAAAAAGAAAAGTAAAAAGTTAAGAGAATATGATGATGAGATTATCATTAAGGAGGAAAACAAAACAAAATTTTACTCAGTTCCATATCTTTAACTCTTTGAAGAAACTCTAAACTCTTGCGTTTTAAAAATGGGAACTCTTTCTATACAGTCTAGTTTTAAATAAGCATGCAAATTATTACATCTCAATTAGCCTAATTCTTCTCAGTTTCAAATAGCCATACTATTCAAAATAGTCATCTTCACACATACTCCCCTTCATCCACCTCTGCTTTGATGGTTCAGTATTTACCTCGTATGCATCTTTGATGTTCAGGGGCTCACCAAGTGCTGCCACATGTCCCACAATGCCTTTGTTCCATTCCAAGCGGATACAGTTATTTGAAGCTTCTTCCAGTGTTGAACCTTCAGCAACATCAAAGAGGCGGCTGATAAGAAACTTGTCATTGGAACTGTCCTCACAGACAAGGAACAGGGAATAGCGGTCAGCAGAGATGAGTCCATGGATATGTAAGAAAATTTTGTGACATAAGGCTGTGACATCCAAATGACTAGAAATATCTTTTACTAGTTCCAAGAGCTGTGAGCACTGGTCCCCTTCTTCCTTATCAAATCTTGGAGGGGTTAGAGGCATCTGTTCCTTCTTTTCTGAATCAGAGAGGAAGCTCACAGTTCCCTCAGAATCCTTAACGACAATAGGTCTAAGAGGCCGGTCAAATTCAGATGCAGAGATTTTCCTGGTTGGCGTCCCAGGGGCACTGCTATCTGTGCGAGAAGTCTGTTGCGAGGGACAAGAGCAAGATTCGGTGTGGCCTCTGAGGCCTTCTTTGCAGACAGGGATGGTGTGAACTCTCTCAGCAAACCATGCGTTGACCATTTCTCTGCAGAACAGAACATCCAGACACATTAAATATCTGAAGAGGAAAGGTTGCTACCTACTCCCACTTCCACCAAACCCACTGCCGTTTTGTCAATTCTGACTCATGGTGATCCCGTAGGTTACAGAGTAGAACTGTTCCACTGGGTATTCATAGCTATGATCTTTATCGAAGCAGACCACCAGATCTTTCTTCTGTGGTGCCACTGAGGTAGGTTCAAACCACCAATCTTTAGGTTAGTATCTGATTGCAAATTGTTGCACCATGCCACTGAAATTCACTTTACAGTAAACTGACCAGATATTTCATTTTTCATAGAAAAGAAAGCCATGATGGTTTAGTTACAATGATTTCGTTCTGAAAAATTATAAATAATATTTGCTTCCATGAACACTTTAGTAATGTTGGAACTCCAAATATATATTTGTATATTTATAACACTTCATGCTTTACATCTACCTCTCCAGAAATTAGTTTTTATTAACACACTAAACTCAACATTGCTGCTGTTGTATTGTTGTTAAGTTTTGTGGAGTCGATTCCGACTCATAGTGACCCTATATAGAATTTCTGAAGAGTGGCTGGTAGGTTTGACCCATGACCTTGTGGTTAGCAGTCAAGTGTTTACCCTACAGCTTCACATTAAGATATATAGATCTAGAATTTAATGTGCTGCCTAAAATACATAAATTGTTCTGAAGTTAAATATATTTTTACAAAAACACCAGTATTTACCTAATTCTGACTGGTTAATATGCATAATTTTAGATCATTATAACTGTGTTACTTACTTTATATAGACAGAAAAGATTCAGAAGGAGAAATGGAAAATATAAGCAATTTGACCTAGTGACTAAAAAGATTATAAGTAAGTGTTACCCTAATAATGCTCATTCAACAAATAATAATAGTCAAATGATTTCTTCTGGCTTAGTTACTGATATAAAGGAGGAAAATTAAAAAATGGCAATACCTAATTTTAAAAATTAAGTCCAATAAAAATGAGATTATTTATGTGTTTAACGCACTCACCTAAGAAATAAAACTATGTGAAATAGTCTTCACAGTGTGATTATATTTTTAAACAAAATATACCAGATTAATAACATCCAAATGAGTATTGTTCAGTTCAAAAACTATATTTTTGCATTTATTGATGGTGCCTACCTTAAACATTTTTGTGAACCTTCTTTTGAAACTACTTCTGAAACATTTAATAAGCCAAATCAGAACATTCGTTTCTTGTAAAAATCAGGTCTTGCTTTTCATCTTGCTCTCAAAATAAATGAACAAAAACTAAATTAAAAACACCTAGGAAAGTATCTTATTTAATTACCACATGCATAAGACTTGACTTTTTCCAAAACTCAAATTTACCATCAAAAGACAAATCTTGCTACCACTGAGGATATTTAAAAGAATTTGCCAAAAGTAAGAGCAATACAATCTATAATCTACATTGACACTGCCAATTATTTTCACCAAACAGGCCAAGAGGAAAATGTTTGACAATTCACAATTTTGAAAAGCGCAGGAATAGAAAACATTCTTCAATAATTTTTTTGCTATAATTAAAACTCATATAGAGTCCTGGTGTAGTGCTGTGGGGTAATGCACTGGACTGCAGTCTGTTTGAACCACAAGGTAGGTGGTTCAAGCTCACCAGCTGCTCCTTGGAAACCCTATACAGGGTCGCTATGGGTCGGAACTGACTTAGTGGTACTTAACAACAAAAACCCCACCTCTTTGGTGGGTAGACAAGCTAATATCTAACAAATTTAAAAATGCATTTATCCTTTGTTCCAGAGATTTTACACATGTGCCAAAGGAAGTCCAAGAGTGTTTACTATGTAGCATTATGTTATTGGAAAGATAAGCAACCTAGTAACACCAATAGAAGGCTGGCTAAATACATCATGTCATATAAATATACATACATACACACACACACACACACACACACACACACAACAGAACACAAGGAAAACGTTAAAAAAAAAAAAAGGCTATGTGTCCTGATCTGAATAATCTGTACTATTTTTTAAGAAAAAGGGAAAAAAGCTGACAATTGGAAGGTTGGTGATTCAAAATCATTAGCTCTGAAGGAGAATTCTGTTCCCAATAGATTTACAGTCTGAATAGGGTCACTAGGAGTTAGAACTGACTGGATGGCAGTGAGTATGGGGGCTTAGTTTGACTTGAGTATTTTAGAACCTCGGGTGGCACAATGGTTAAGCAGTTATCCACTAAGCGAAAGATTCGTGATTTGAATCCACCAATTGCTCTATGGGAAAAATACATGGCAGTTTGCGTCCGTAAGGACTGACAGCTTTGGAAGCCCTATGGCGCAGTTCTAGTCTGTCCTACTGCGTCACATGTGTCTAAGCTGACTCAATAGCAATGACTTAGCATTCCATTTATGAGAGGTTACCTAGTTATTTTATTTTGGACAACAATGTGTTATGTGCTGAAATACATATTAGCTGGAAATTAAAATTATATTAGACTAGAAAGGAGCTCTGGTAGCGCAGTGGTTATGAATCAGGCTGCGCA
>NW_006408806.1:440459-450141 GCF_000296735.1 Chrysochloris asiatica | reverse complement strand
GCTCCACGGCACATAACAACAACAACAGCATGGATTGGTTATAAAAATTTAAAGAGAACACAGAGTTCTTGGCAAAGTTACCTCATCTGTGTTTGATATCATTATAAAAACCTCTTAAAGATCTTTTCAAAGTAATGTAACCCAAACCCAAGTCCACCATTATCAAATCAATTCTGACTCACAGCCACCCACTCCAGTGTTTCCTAGAGGACACATTCTTTGAAGGAGTAGACAGCCTCAACTTTCTCCTGTGGAGTCGCTGATAGGTTTGAAGTACCTGGTGTACAGACCACAAATATACAAGTGCAGCACATATTTTAAACATATATAATTATTTTAATGGTTTAAAAATGCTGTGGCTTGGGATAAAACTTCCAGTGACAACATACAGTGATTAAAATACTGCTTTATCTTAGAAATTTAAATAGAAATGAGACTGACATACTCTGGAAAATACTTACACCCTCAAAATTGTACTAGTGGTGCCAAAGACACTGATGTCAAAAATGTACGTGAAGCTTTTGGAAAAAAATCACCTAGTAAAATGTGAAGTCGGGAAAACAGCAATGCGTCCAAAATGAACACATTTTCTGTTACTTTAACTAAAGTATTACATTAACATAATAAAATGTATTTTAATAAGTTCATCTACATAACTAAAACTTTTGTTGTTATTAAGTATAGTTAAGTCAGTTCAAACTCACTGAGACCCTATATACGGTTTCCAAGAAGCCACTGGTAAGTTTGAATTGCTAACCTAGTATTTAGCAGTCCAGTGCTTATCCTACAGCCCCACAACTTGTTGTTGATGGTAAGCACCACTGAGTCCGTTCTAACTCATAGCAACCCTGCACAGGGTATCTGTGGAGCATTTGGTGGGTTCGATGGTAATGGTTGGTGGTTGTGTGCCCTGGAGTTGCTTCTGATTCATAGCGAACCTATATAGGGTTTCCAAGGCTATAAATCTTTTGGAGAGCAGAAAGCCTCAACTTTCTCTCATGGAATGGCTGGTAGTTTCGAATTGCTGACCTTGAGGTTAGCAGCATGACTTGTAACAACGGTGGGTTTGATATTGTTGTTGTTGTTAAATGCCATCAAGTCGATTCTGACCCATAGTGACCCTGTACAGGGTTTCTGAGGAGTAGCTGGTGAGCTTGAACCACCGACCTTGTAGTTCAAACGGCTTTGCAGGCTGGCACATTAACCCACAGTGCCACACCAACACTCCTACTTATTCCTTCTCATTGGCAGATGGATAGATCCTTACTTTTTTTTTTTTTTTTTTTAAATCAAACTGCCTATTTGACAGCTCTATTTTGTCTTAAGTCGTTATAAAGTGCCGGCGAGTTAGTTCCAACTTATAATACTCTCTATCAGATTTCCGAGGAGCAGCTGGTGGGTTTGAACTACTGACCTTTTGGTTAGCAGTCCAGTGCTTATCGTACAGCACCATACCAGGACTCCAGGATGTCTAAGTTGACAACTTACAATAATGAAAACAGAATTCCTAATGTTCCACCCCAACTTTTGCCTCAATCTCACATGCTGCCAATTTTCCTCATGTTAATAAATTACTCAAACCAAACATCTAGGAATTTCTTTTTCCTTCAGCTAAATCCAAGCCCTGTAAGGCAGCTTCCAAAATCTTACATACAAATGTATTTGTGTCTGTCTCAATTACTACCACCCTTGTCCATGTCCTACTTTCTCTCATGTGGACTACAGCCATAGCCTCCTGACCAATCGCTTTGGTTTATACTTACCCCTTTTCAATCCTTTCTCCACATAGAAGCCAGAGTAATCTTTTAATAAGGTAAATATTAACATCATGACTAACCTACATGGCTTCTCATTGAACTGAGAATAAATTCCAAACCCATTTAATCCCCTACCACAATTCCTTGGGCTCATGCTGCCTCCTGGGAGCTCCTCAAGCACAGTAAGTTTTAACTGCCACCTACCTGGACTGACCTTTCCTCACCTGCATGTGTCTGATCACAGGTTCCACATCCCCTGCTCAGATAGGCCTTCCCACATCACTGCCTCATGTTCTCGTATCACCCTACCTGAGTTCTGACTATTGGGTATTTTTTTTGTTGTTGTTTAATAATCCATCAGTTTACTGTCTATATCCTCCAACTAGATGTATATTTCATCAGAGTTATCTGACTATCTGATTCACCATCTGATTCTATTACTTAAAACAGTACCTGTCACATAAATATTTACTGAGGAAAGGGAAGAAAAGAAAGAAGAAAGAAAGGTAGGTAGTCAGATATTGGCTCCCAAAAGAACTGCATCAAAAGGGAAACAGTCTTTTGAGTGTTTGAATGCTGGTGTATTTGTTGAGTTCTGATGGCACTGTGGGTTAATGTGCTGGACTGCAAAGTCCGTTTATACTGCGAACTACAAGGTTGGCAGTTTAAGCTCACCAGTCACTCCTTGGAAATCCAATACAGGGTTGGAACTGATTTGACAGCACACAACGACAAGCACCACCCATGTTGTAGCAACAATTTTTTGTATCTTCATTTATCAAGGCTGACGGTCGTCCTTCTCTCTTGGCTCATCTTTCTGTTTTCCCTCACTTTTCTTAAAATGCCTGATCACTCTAAAAACTATTGTTTTAGGTGGAGCATCACTCCTGTAAGCTTGTTGCAAAGTTTGATGATGTAAGACGATGTCCAGTTGAGTTTCATTAAAAATGTTATATTAGCTCTGCCTTTGTTTTTGACGGCACCCTAATGAGACTAAGAGTCCTTGTGTGGTGCTGTAGGTTAATGGACTGGACTGCAAAGTTGGTTTGAATCTCAAGGTTGGTGGTTCAAGCTCACCAGGTGCTCCTCAGAAACCCTATACAGGGTCGCTATGGGTTGGTACTGACAGTATTAACGAGACTGAGAAAACTTGTCTGTAGCCATCCACTGATCACAGAGACATGTTAAAACATGTTTTATAAACCCATGCATGTGTGAACAGGAAGCCTAGGTGTTGCTAGTATTCAGTGTAGGCAAGTGGGCTTCAACTCATAGTGACCTTGTATAGGGTTTCCAATGAGTGGCTTGTGGGTTTGAACTGCTGACCTTGCAGCTGGCAGTCCAGTGATTATCCTACAGCACCATTACCAGGACTCCATGAAACCCTAGTAACAACACTTTTTTACTTAGCCTCATGGCTCACTATGAGTTGGACCAATTCAATTACACCTAACCACAATATCAACAGATTTAGCAAATAAAATTACAGGACATCCAGTTAAAATTGAATTTCAGATAAACAATGAATAAATTTTTAGTATAATTAGCATTTCAAATCTAAATGTCAGTGGCTGTCCTGTATTTTATCTGGCCACTCTAGTCATTCTATACTGTTTTTCTAACTGAAATTGCCTGTGGATAGACAACAAAGAGAAGGTAGGCCCTGTGCACCATAATAATGAGCTCCGGGCTATCAAATTACTAACACTAATTTTGTCACTGAAAGAGTATACAGGACTATCACATTGTGTATGATAAACAGACCTTTGGAATGCTCTTGCATTACTCATTTGTGGTAACACTGGAACATAAATGTCTTCTATAAACCAAGCTCTTTATTGTATACTCAATACCACAAGATACAACATATTTCATAGAGAAAACAACACAATGTGCATAAAAGGGCGACTGACTGATTACTGAAAGCTCTTGAGACCTCACAAGCATTGGGAAGCTGTGTTCTCCAGCCTCAAGTCCTGGGTTTCAATGTTACTGATTTGCCAATAATGGGATGTGTGACTAGTAACAAGCCATTTTCTTCCTCAGGCTTCAATTTCATCCTTAATATGTTGTTGTTGTTATTAAGAGCTGTCAAGTTGGTTTGGACTCATAGTAACTCTCCTATAGGGTTTCCAAGGAGCAGCTAGTAAGTTTGAACCACTGACCTTGTGGTTCAATCCAACCTGGAGGTCTAATGAGTATCTTAGGGAGAATTTTACAGATTCTAACCTCTTTATGATGTACAATGTCTTCCAATTATCATCAAGTAAACTTCGATTCACAGCAACAGTGTGTCAGAGTACAACTGTGCTGTACTGGGTTTTCAATTACTGATTTTTTTTCCCATAAAGGATTTCTTCTATGATGCCTCTGAATGGGCTCAACCCATCAACCTTTTGTTTATCAGCGAAGCACATTAATCATTCACATCACCAAGGACTTCACTGCCTTCAGTAGGATGTAAAGTCAAGAATACAAGTTTGGCAATCAGGAGATAATTCTAGTTCCAGCTACAACTCTACACAGATGGTGAGGCTGAACTGATTACAACTTCTCTGGGGTTCATTTTCTCTGGAGTTCAAGTTGTTCATGTGTAAAAATGAGAATGCTATAATAAAGGGCCATTAAGGCTCCCACAAAAGCTCACGTTAATAACAGGCCAAGAAGTCATCTTTTGATCACAGTCAATTCACTTAGCCTCTTTTTCTCATCAAGTTCATGATTTTTAAATAAAAAATTGTATTCCTTTACTTACAAGGATAATGTGTAAGCCAAATTAGAAAATGCATTTCAAAGTATTTTAAAATCTCTTCTATAGCAGAAAGATTTTGCTACCTACTACAGTATGGCATTGTAGGATAAACACTGGACTGCTAACTGCAAGTTTGGCAGTTCAAACTCATGAGCTGCTCCTCAGAAACTCTATACAGGGTCCCTATGATTCAGAACCAACTCAACAGTACTTAGGAAACAACATAACCTAAGGACTCATTCCAATGAAGATGAGGGGTGTGGTACAGTGAATTATGATTCTTTAGGCCAAGGTCTTTGTATCCCCCACCAAACGACTGGGTGGGACCATGTAAATTGTTGATTTTAAGTGCCGTGTATAGCCTGTTCCTTTCTACAGTGACCCTGTATAGGGTTTTCGAGGAGCTTAAACCGCCAGCCTTGCAGTTCAAACCGACTTTTCAATCCAGCGTATTAACCCACAGCACCACACCAGGACCATGTAAATAGGGTATGAGAAATTGTCCTGTGGGGATTGGTCACAAGCAGGAATGGAGGCTCTCACTACCATCAAGACAGAACAGCCAGGAGTGGAGGATGTCTTTCGGACCTAAGATCCTGGCACTGAACTTTTTCAATTTAAGATTTAGAGAGCTGCAAAGCAGTGGTGAAGCAGAGGAGTGGAGGCAGCAGAAACAAGAGAAGGAGACAGAGTGGTAGGCTTCATGGCCCATTGAACAAGGAAAGCTAAGTGCCTTAAGGCAAGAGGCTCACTTGTGGAATGGGGTGTCTCCTGGCACTTAATCAGGAAGCTAGATTTGCTCACCCACACAGCTAGAGACCAAGACCTTCAGGCTGAGCATCATGGAAGAGTTGCCTTTTGGGCATTTATTAGCAGCACTAAAGGAGCTTTGTAACACTCGCTCAAGCAGGGTAGAGGCCAAGGAGCTATGTGGCTGAGAGGCTAAGGAGTAAAGAGAGGCATGTCTGTGGGCACAGCTGAGTAGAGGCACTCCTGACTAGAAGAACTGTATGCTGAGCATTTCTGATCCTGAATTATAATCTGTAAACTTGCCTAGTATGTCCCATAATCATGAGCATGGTCCATGAGTTCTTTGTGGCCACTGCAATGGATTATCGACCCCAGTAAGACGCAGAATGCCATGGGAGGGATAGTTGGTATCAGAAAAATGTAAAGAAGGAATGAGTCATTTCTGATCTCTGCCTTATAGGAAATGGCCTTGTGAAGTCTGAGGAGATCAGACACTGCCCTCACACCATTTTTACAAAGTATCTGGGCGAGGAGGCATGGCTGCTCACTTCTCCAGAGAAGAAGCACAGAAAGGTTGATGGGGAAAAAGTTGTGCTCCTGGTGATACAAGCCCACACGCAGTGTGAGTCTAACAGGGTCTAGAAACAGGCTAGGCATACAGTGGCTAAGCATTTGGTTGTTAAATGAAAGGTGGGCGGTTTGAATCGAATCAGAGGTTCTGTGGGAAAAAAAAAAGACCTAGAAATCTGCTTTTGTAAAGACTGTTGTTGTTACGTGCTGTTGAGTCGGTTTCAACTTACAGCAACCCTGTATTGGGTTTCCGAGGAGCAGTTGGTGAGCTAGAACCACCGATCTTGCAGTTCAGTGCCACACCAGGACTCTCTAGAAAACCCTATGGGGGCAGACCTTCTCTGTCATATGGGGTTGCTATGAGTTGAAATCCATTTGATAGTATCTAATTACCACATGCACATTGAACACTGAAGATCCTTAGACAACACAGGTACTTCAAAAAGCCATTCTACAATGCATTGACACAAAAGAGGCGATAAATCCTTACAGCAAGAAACATTCCCACCCCCTCCACACAGAGTAGACAGAGAAGGGCAACTTGGACATTGGATACCCAAATGGGGAGGGAGGGACTACAAAGGCAAGAAGTAACTGCCTTACAAGCTTTCAAGAGGGAACCTAGAGCTCGGGGGCATTAAAAAGAAAAAAAAGCCATTCTATATAGAAATCCACTAACCCAAAACCAAATTCACTGCCACTGAGTCAATCCCTAGTCATGGTGACTCAATGTGTTACAGAGTAGAAGTGAGCGCCAAAGGTTTTTCTTAGCTGTAACCTTTATGGAAGCAGGACACTAGTTCTTTCTTCTGCAGTTTGGAGTGGGTTAAAAACACCAACCTTCAGGTTAACGTTGTTGCTGTGAAGTGCCGTCCAGTCAGTTCCAACCCATAGCGACCCTATACAGAAACCCTAGCTGGTGAGCTTGAACTGCCGATCTTGTGGTTCAAACTGACTTCGCAGTCAATTGCATTAACCTACAGCAAAAGATTAATAGGCAAGTACAAACCATTTGCTCCACCCAGGGACACAAAACCCCACTACGTTTTTTTGAGAAAGGAGTTTGCATTGCATCATAGCCATTTGTTCAGAATGAGACGGACCTTAGTGCCACAGAGGTATTACTACCCTAAGCTACATGCACTATTCAATTTAGAGATTGTCCACTTCCGTTTTTGAATATGCTCTTGCTCACTGTTCTGCAAACCTGGGAGTAATCAGAGAGCAGAGTGGTCCTCTTTTAAGTATTTTAGTTGACTCAACTTTTACAAAGTTGTTAATGAAAGCCAACAGGGCCAAGGGAAACGCAATGAAAATCAATGCCAAGAATTTATAATCGATGACAAGATCCTGATGTTTAATATCCCATCCAAATCTTTCTCTCACTGCTTACCAAAATCTGTTTTAATATCCTCTAGTCACTTATTTGGAATCCTGGTGTGGTGCTGTAGGATAAGCAGTAGACCTCAAAGTTGGTGGTCCAAACTCACAAGCCACACTCCTTGGAAACCCTATACTGGGTTGCTATGAGTCAGAACTGACTAGACAACACTTAACAATAAGTCACCAAGTCACTAATTTAGTACATTATTTTTTCACAAAGATTTTCTTATCTTATAAATAAGCATTGTTGTTGTTCTGTGCCGTGGAGTCGGTTCCGACTCATAGCGACCCTGTACAGGGTTTTCGAGGCTGTAAAATAAGCATTAGATACCTGTTTTTTTGTTTTGTTTTGTTTTGTTTTTAAGTAGGGATAAATAATATTGCTTTGTTTCTAAAACTGCAAAATCATCTCTTAAAATAACTGGATAAACTCTTTGTTGTTATTGCTAAGTGTTGTCAAGTAGGGTTTTTCCAAGCAACGGTCAGTGAGTTTGAATAGCTGGCCTTGTGGTTCAAACAGACCTTGTAGTCCATTGCTTATCCTACAGCACCACACCAGGACCTTGCTGTTGTTGTTATGTGCCGTAGAGTCAGTTCTGACTCATAGCAACCCTGTACAGGGTTTCCAAGGCTGTAAATCTTTACAGGAACTGAAAGCCTCATCTTTCTCTCACGGAACGGCTGGTAGTTTTGAACTGCTAATCCTGAGGTTAGCAGCCCGATTCGTAACCACTATGCTACCAGAGCTCCTTACACCAGGACCTTAGGACCAAAAGTCAAAGTTGGAAATTATTGCTTTCAGGTATCACTAATGAGAACATGTTGTTGTTTTTGTTAAGTACCTTGGAGTCAGTTCTGACTCATACAGGGTTTCCTAGGATGTAAATCTTTACAGGAGCAGAAAGCCTCATCTTTCTCCCGCGGAACCGCTGGTAGTTTCGAACTGCTGACCTTGAGGTTGGCAGCCCGACCTGTAACCACTACGCTATCAGAGCTCCTTAATGAGAATATAACTAATGAGAATAACATCTGTGCTTTCAAACTTGTATAGACCACTGCTGATGTTTCCTGTTCTTAGGTGTTGTTGAGTCAATTAAAACTCAGTGATTCCTTGTGATGGACCATGTAACAGAGCAGAAGAGCCCCAAAGGGTTTCCTACACTGTAATTTTTACTGGCGTGGCACTGTAGGGTAAGACATCATACTGCTATCCACAAGGCTGTAAGTTCAAACCCACTAGCCACTCCTCTGAAACCCTATACAGGGTCACTATGGGTTGGAACCAACTCGACAGAACTTAACAATTTTTACTGGAGCAAACTGCTAGGTCTGTCTTTTTCTCATGGAGTCACTGAGCAGGAAGGGACAGGGAGAGAGTAAGGAGGAGGTGGATGGGGGTTTCAAACTGCCAACCTTTTTGTTAGCAGAACACTTAGCTGTTGCATAATCAGGGTTCCCAGCTGATTGATGCTGATCCACTGCCATAGAGTCTAACTCATAGTGACCTTAGAGGGCAAAACAGAAATGCTCCCAAAGCGTTTTTGAGACTGTACATTTTTACAGAAGCATATTGCTTTATCTTTCTGCTCAGCAGCTGGTGGGTTCAGACTGCCAACCTTTCAACCAGTTACCAGCTGAACACATAACCCAGTGTATCACCAGAGTTCCTAACTGCTGCTACTTGTTGTTAAGTGCTGTTGAGTTGGTTCTGACCTGTATAGGGTTTCTGAGGAGCAGCTGGTAAGCCTGAACCACCGACCTTGAGGTTCAAACTGACTGTGCATTCCAGTGCATTAACACACAGCACCACCCCACACCTGCTTTGTTGGTGTTGTTGTTAAGTGCTGCCGAGTCGATTCCAACCCTGTATAGGGTTTCCAAGGAGCAGCTTGTGAGCTTGAACCCACCAGACCTTGCAGTTCAAACCACTCTGCAGTCTGCTACATTAACCCACAGCGCCATACCAGGACGGACTCCAGCCTGCTGCTTGGGGCTCATTAAAGTACCATTCCCACACTGAGCAAGTAAGAACCCAAAAGATCTTGGGAAATAATGTCAAATGAAAGTTCCCCAAAGCTTGCCAAGATCTTGTCATAAAAGTAACATAAAATCCAAATCTCAAAACTTTAAAAATAATGAATGCAATCAGAAGTGTTGTCTTAATATACTCTTGAAGTTCAAATTGCTCATGAAATGATTTCATATAAAAAGCAGTATCATTAATAATAATGTTTAAGTGTTTTGATTTCATGAGGCTCTTTTATAGCACTATATATTATTTTACCTCGTGGGTGGAGTGTTGGGGAAAACTAAAGGAGCTCACCCGCTCAAAAGGCTAGTCTGCCTATCTTTACCAGTTGTTGCAAGAAAAGGCTAAGTCTGACATTTCTAGTGTCAGACATCTTGGCCTTTAATAATAACACAGTTGGGAGAGGATGGGTGAATAAGTTCATTCATGAATGATTAAAAA
>NW_006408806.1:431033-440359 GCF_000296735.1 Chrysochloris asiatica | reverse complement strand
AGAGGATGGGTGAATAAGTTCATTCATGAATGATCAAAAAAAAAAAAAAAAAAAAAAAAAAAGGATCAAATAAATCCTGTGGGGTAAGAGGCTACGAAGGTGAATTGTAGTCAGTTTTTACAATAGCTGTAACAAAGAATTTATTTATCAAAATTATACACAGGAAAAAATAAATAAAAAATAAAATGCTGTACATTTCATTCGCTATATCCTATGTGATGCAGTCCTGGTGTGGTGCTGTGGGTTAATGCGCCAGACTGCAAAGCCATTTGAACTGCAAGGTGGCAGTTCAAGCTCACCATCTGCTCCTTGGAAACTTTATACAGGGTCACTATGGGTTGGAATCGACTCAACAGCACTTAACAACAACAATATATCTTATGTGATCACATTTTTTTAAGTAGATGAAATGGGTACCACTTAAAAAAGAAATTTTTAAAATCAAATGAGTGATTTAATCATTTATTAGTAATAAATATTTTTTCATGGATACTTAAGTATTTATCAGAACTCTCTATCTCATCATTTTCAGTCACAGTTATGATCCCATTGAAAGATAGAAAACTATAATTTAAACACTCTGTTCTAGAAAATTTCCACTAATCTAGACAGCTTCTAAATGCTTTTTATCTGTAAACATTGTTGTTGTTAAGTGCCGTCAAGTCGATTTTGACTCATTGCAACCCTGTATAGGGTTTCTGAGAAGTGGCTGGTGAGTCTGAACTGCTGAACCTGTGGTCCAAACTGACCTTGCGTTTGAGTGCTTTTCCTACAGCACCATGAATTAAGTTGTTGTTAGGTGCCATCGAGTCAGCACCAACTCATAGCGACCCCATGCACAGCAGAACAAAACAATGTCCAATCCTGGGCCAACCTCACTACCGCTGCCACACATGATGCCATCAATGATGTCACCTGGCTGATCCATCTCGTTAGGGGTCTTCCTCTTTTTCTCTGACCCTCCATCTTACCCAGCATGATACCCTTCTCTATCAACTGTTTCCTCCTGACAATATGTCCAAAGTATGAGAGGACATTAAGTAGGACATGCAAAACTCATTGACAAGACAGAGGGGTGAAAACTCTTCTTATAGGACATTCAAAATACTATTAACAAACAGAAATCATTTACACTGAATTCCTATTTCCATTTTACTACAAAAGTCAGATAGATTGTTCACCTTATAAAATGATTCTTGAAAAGAACAGAAATGTTTTCAGATGTCCCAAAAGGACAAATACTTAAAATACATATTCTATACATTGCAGAACAATTCTTGTATCTAGAAAAGGTAAGAATAAGAAAAATTTACATGGCAAAGTAAAATTTTGATATAAACATATAACCCCATGAGTTAAAGTATGAGATAACACTGACTTACAGAGCAATCAGTTTAATGTGCTTTGTACTCATTTGTCTAAAATAATGCATCAGAGGGTAAGCATTATGTGAAAATATACTGTACTTGGGGTATTTGTGTTCTAATACTAAAAATATAATTGTAGTGGCCTAGTACCTAAATTTTCAGTGACTCTATTTTAAATGTCATTTGAGATTTCCTACTTTTTAAACTCTAAAATTATATATGGAAACCAAACTCATTTGGGAAAAGTCTCTAGGCACATCACAAAACTAAGAGGCCCTAGAGAAACTTTAACCTCTTCCTGAGTTAGGTTCTTCCTGGTATTAAATCTGAACCTTTGCTTTGCTTTCAGTAATCTGGCCACTGGCTTTCATTTTAGCATGATGGCTAAGGAATGTAAAGGGACAGATGTCAACTTCAATCTGAAACTGCCTCTAAGTGTATGGCCTTAGGTACATTATTTACTCTGTAAAGCAGAGATAATAGCATTAGCCTCATAGGGTTCTTAAGAAGACAAAAGAAAATAATATGCATTAAGTGAGCGCATAGTGCCTGGTACACAAATGTTTAATGTACGAAAATTGTCTTAAGGTAATTGAATATTAAACGGAGTGTTAGTTTTAAAATTTTGTTTTTAAAATAAAAATAGAGAATCTAGTCATTGACCATTTGCAGAATAACTAAATGTTAATGTTGGTGTTGTAGAGTGCCTCTGAGTTAGTTCTGACTTACAATGACCCAGTATAGGGTTTCCAAGGAGCTGCTGGTGGGTTTGAACTGCCGACCCTATGGTTAGCAGTTAGATGTTAGCCATTATTTTTTGTTAGGTCTGTACTTTAAAAAGTACAAATATGTCTCTACAGTAACACTTCATAAAAAGGGGGAGAAAAAAAAGTATTTTCTCAAATTAAAACTGTAAAAGAAAGGACTCTATATTTACATATGACATACTTTTCTGAATTCGACATAAAGATTCAAAAATCCAAACCAAATCCACTGCTGCAGACTTGAATCTGATTCAAAGCGATCCTCCAGAGCATAGTAGAACTGCTCCCTGGGGTTTCTGGGGCTGTGAATCTTCATGGAAACCGACTGCCTCAGCTTTCTCCCACAGAGTGGTTGATGGATTAAAACCTCTGAACTTTTCAGTTAGCAGCCTGATGTTTTAACCCATTGCGCCACTAGATAGTTGTTGTTAAGTACCATGGACTTGATTCTGACTCAGAGACCTTGTATAGAGTTTGTGGTGGGTTTGAACTGGCAGTCCAGTGCTTATCCTACAATATCACACCAGGACCGCACATAAAGATTAGAGTTGAATATTTGAGAAAAACTCAAATGTGTAGCTTGTTTTTAGATTGTTATTGTTAACTGCTGTTGAGCTGTTTACGACTCATAGAGACCCTTTAAAGGGTTTCCAAGGAGCAGCTGATGGGTCTGAACTGCCAACTTTGTGGTTAACAGTCCAGTAATTATCTTATGACACATCAGGACTCTGTTTTTTAGATTACTCCTTAGAAATAGATATTTTTTCCAGAAACAGGTTATATAGCTTTCTGGGCAAGTGTCTCTCAGAAAGTATTGGAAATAAAATAAAATTGCTTGAAAACCAATTTGAGAAAATTTACAACTAATCACCTAGGGCGGAAGCCATACAATAATTCATAACCATAATTCTAAACTGAAGCAGGCATTTTAATATTTGATGAAACAATGTTTAAATACTCTTTTCTAAATGGGGATCTAGGGATTAAAGTTGGTCCATTTTAGTTGTCATGTAAGGGAGTTTATTGCATAAATTTCAATAGTAGGTTGATGCCAGCCCTGGGCCTCAAGAATGGCAATATGGCAAGTTCTTTTGAGCAGTAACTTTTGGAGTGATTTCACAGGGTACGCCTCAAACAACTTAGAATGAAAAGGTACAGTCCCTAATGACAGATTAAATACTTTCTAATATTTTTTCATCGGTCATGTGAATTAATCACTAGGTGTGGCACTGCAAGATAATGCACTGGAACACAAGGTCAGTGTGAACCTCAAGGCTGGTGGTTCAAATCCACCAGCCGCTCCTCAGAAACCCCATACAGGGTCACTATGAGTAGGGATTGACTTAATGGCACTTAACAGCAAACACTAGAACTGCAAAAAGTATACTGAATTTCACGTCCAGAAAAGGAAGCTTGATAACTTGTATGTAAACCTGCTAAAATTATCTGTAGAAACCACACAAATATAACTTGCATAAAAACAGTAAACATTCTTCGTGCTCTTGGATCTTTATTTTATAGCGCGTTACTGTTGTCTGCATAATTTGACCTGGATCCACTACTTGTATTTGGAAAAATGCGAGACTTAAACTATTCAATCTGTGAAGTTGATACTCCACTCTGCTGGTAAGAATCAAGGACTCAGAGCTGATAAATATTTTTAGGTTCATTTATGAATCTATCTCTATTCTATTCCTCATCTACCTCCATCTCCATTTTAAAGATAAGGGTTATTAACTTGGGCCAGACACAGTTACCAGCAAAGCTGGGAACAATATTTAAGGGACTGGATTCTCTCTTAATTCCCTTGCTAGTACTTTACAGAAGACCACAAAAAGTTCTGCTTAAGCCATTAATAAAATTCATTTAAAATATGAGAAAGATATAAAATCTATAAAGTCATTATTTTGTTGTTCAAATTCTCACCTCCCAAAATAATTGAATTACTATTAGAGTTTGGGATATATTTAAGGAACTGAAAACAAATGATTCTCAAAATAAAATGGTAAACTACATAACATCACTATTAAAAGATAACGAAGAATAATTTAGTGGTTTAGAACAGTGAGTCCCAAACAGGTATTGATATCAGCCTTCAGGACTCTGGGAAATATATGGCAACACAATTTCTGTCACATGATGGAAGTTCTCTGGGCATCATTACCTAGGGCCCAGGGACTTCCTGCAGTGGACTGGACAGCTCTCACAACAAAAGAGCATCACCATCCAATGCCAAAAGCATCTCCTTTTGAGAAGCATTAGTTTAGAAGAACAAATGATTAAAGGATCTACTATATGGAACAGACTCCAACAACATACGAAATGTTTAATGTGGTGTGTGTGTGTGTACTCCCAAATGAAGATGCCTGGGTGGTTCATGCAGTGCACAATCAACTACTAACCTACTAATCTAAAGATTGGTGGTTCAAGCCCACCCATCAGTTACACAGAAGGAAGGTCTGGCAAACTCCTTCTGTAAAGATTGTTGATGGGGTTAAGTGCCGTTGAGTCGGTTCTGACTCATAGCAACCCTGTATAGGGTTTCCAAGGAGCAGCTGGTGAGCTTGAACTGCCAATCTTGTAGTTCAAACCAACCTTGCAGTCCAGAGCATCACCCTGCAACACCACACCAGGGCTCAGCCAAGATAATGATACAGAGCAGTTCTACTCTGTAAACACATGGAATCACCATGAGCTGAGGACCACCTTGATGACCAGCTTGACAGCAGCTAACAACAAAAACTAAATGATGTATCTTCTAATCATCTCGACTCTGATATTATAGTAAATGGTTCAGTTGGATCTGGCATGGCAAATAAATAAATCTTCTGCCGAAAGCGGTTTAGTGTTTCCAAGTTTTCTCCACATACAAAAATATCTGAGCTTACTGAGACCAAATACAAATAAAACGCAGAATTGCTTCATAGGTTTTACATTCAAATTTGACTGAGAGTTGGAAGGGTTATAATGTTTCGTAATTTTCCATGCATTTACAATCACATGCTATCAAAGTTGTTCCTTAAAAGAAAACTCATTACAACTGAAAGAAAACATAACTGAAATTTATGCAGTAAATATGTTTGCTCAGAGGGTCCAAAACATATACATATGTTGTGAAAATCTGTACATTTTCTATGAAAATGGGTTTTGGTGTGTTTGGTGTTTTGGATGATCTGGATTATCATCCTGTTACCAAGATGTTATTGTTAGCCACTACGAAGTTGGCCTCTGTTAGGTCATGACCCTCTGTACATTGAACAAAACACTGGTCGTCTACCATGACTATGATTGGTCATTTCAGACCACTGTACTCAGTAGGGTTTTCATTGGCTAATTTTCAGAAGATCACCTAGCATTCCTAGTCCATTTTAGACTCAAATCTCCCTTGAAGCCTGTTCACCATCATAGCATCACACAAGCCTCCACTGATGGATGGACGGCAGTTTCCTCTGGGGTGCCTTAGCCCAGGTCTATCGCTGAACCTCTGCTGCCACCACTATAACCAAGTCTGTACCTACACTTTAGTATTCAGATTTAGATGTGTGTTTACAATCCCACCACAGTCCAGTGGTTCTGAGATAATAATAAAATAGATTTAACATATAAATATGCTTTTTACACAAAGCAAAAAATAACAGTTGGTATATTATGTCATAGGATTAAAATTTTCATGATTGTTCAGAGAAACCCAATGAGAGAAGGAAGTCATCATTAAGACAAATGTAGGAAGGCGATTTGACTTTACCAGACCCTTCATGGGGCAGACAAGGAACATATTTATTTTGTAAGGGTGATTTAATGAATTTCTTTCATGTCTTTCTGACAGGAGTTTTATCATTTTGTTGTTGTTGTTGTTGTTGTACATAATTAACCTGAACATTTCTTTTGCATTATGGTTGAATAAATGCTGTAAGTATGATTACCTTATACCTTTCTTTAAAATTATTCCACATTTGTTGATGTTCTAAGTGCTGTTGAGGCAGTTCTCACTCATAGCAACCCTGTATAGGGTTTTCAAAGAACGGCTGGTGAGTTTGAACCACCAACCTTGTGGTTAGCAGTCCAGTGCTGATCCTACAGTGCCATACCAGGTTTCCACATTTAAAACTTTAAAACACAAAATGTCAACATAAGGTATGCCAGATATCTGGAACTTCTAGGTCTACCCACATCACTTTCTTTTCAGAATTGCCCTTCCCCAATGACACATACTGTTGTGGGCCATCTGCCACAATAGAAGAGTCAGACAGCCCTTCTCTCCTGACTCAATGATTGGTCGAGGGTAGGCCCAAGAACAAAGCAAAGCCACAGATATAGTCAGGTGCAAACGGTTAAGGTACTTGGCTGCTAACCTTACTGGTGGTAGTTCGAGTACACCCAGAAGCGTCTTGGAAAAAAGACCTGGCAAACTACTTCTAGAAAACCAGTCTCTGAAAACCCTATGTAGTACATTTCTACTCTGACACACATAGTGTCATCATAAAACAAGAGTTGAACTAGGTGACAACTGGGTTTCGGATATAGATAAGAAAGTATTTTTCTAACTCTAGAAGTTTAAGAATTATACACATTGTTGTTGTAGTTAAGTATTCTCAAGCCAGCTCTGACTCATAGTGACTCTGCATAGGATTTCCAAGGAGCAGCTGGTGAGTTTAAATTATCAATCTTGTGGTTCAAACCGATCTTGTAGGCCAGTGTTTATTTTACAGTGCACTACATTAGGATACTGGACCAGGGGAAAATATTGTCAGCACATGGAGAAAATATATAGGAGAATAAAGCCGACACAGAAAGGAGTATAAGCTGGAAGGAGGGCTGTCTAACTCCTCTGTTAAAAGCATAATGATGGGCGGATGGATGATAGACAGAATCCTGACAAGATCATCTGATCATCTGAATACATGGTCACATCCAGGCACTGCAATTATATAAGTTAATTCCATGTAGGTTTGAGTTGGGTTTCTGTCACTTGAGACTGAAAGTTTTCTGATAACTACACTGGAGACCACTAAAAATGTTCTTTATCAGGGGTACACTGCTTAGTTTGAGAAATACTGGACACTATGATCCCACAAACTCTAAAGTTCACTGATCCTGTTTGTGTTTGTATATTTTAGTTACTTTGCTATCACAAAAGATCAGGGTCTTGGGTCTCCAGCATATGATGATGGAGTCTTCTGCTTTATAACTAGCCCTAGGGATATGATACCAAATGGGGATTAGTTCATTCCCAAGTTTATATGCAAATAAAGTTATTCAGAAAAGATAATTTGCAAATGGTTTACAATATAATTCAGAACCAAGAGAAAAGTCTCCTTCTTCTGAAGAATAAAAAGGGTAACGATGACATATAAGACTTTAAAAATATTCAATGCAAACTGGAAAAAAAGAGAAATGTACATATCTTTAATGGTTCTTCTAAACCTCCTTTAGAATATGTATAAAAATAACTCTAATGAATTTAATACCCAGTTTGCTTTATCTGCCTTAAGTAGCTCACTGGCAATATAAATATAAATATAAATTTTTATAAACGAGTGTATCTGTCATTCAGAGAAAATGAAGGAAGTACTTACATCTTAAAAATATAATATAATTTAAAATAAAATAAGAATAGTAAGTCAGTAAATAAGATTACAGAGTTAAATAACCAATGGATGACTCATGTGGAAAGATTTTCTTCAATCTTTATTCCTGGGTATGTTTCTCACAGGCACTTTGTAACTGAGAAGCTGATATAACAGGTATTTCCAAGGCCACATCTTTGTCAGCTATAACACTGGTCAACTAAATCTGCATCTGTGCAGCTAACCTAATTCCATAGGAAGTGCTGCAAAGTCAGTTGCTAGTCTGCATCCGAAACTCAGAACTTAATAATTTTCAACTCTTCATTATCAATCAACACTGATTTAATTGGCTGACAGACTCACTAAACCCTTTTAGTCTAGTCAAGAATTTCATTTCTAAGAACAAACAATAAATAGAACTCTATATAACAATTATATGTTTAATATTAAGTTAAAAATTAGTTGAGATAAACTAATAAATATCAAAGAATTCTGTTCAGCCTTTTCAGGTGCAAAATAAATCTTCTCTGAGCATTATTAAAACACACTAGGAAGTCCAAGCAAAGTTCTAAATTTATGAGTGTTTTCAAATCTAGGGGGAGGAGAACATCTTAATAATTATAAGACTTTCTTTGTAATCAGATCAGAGTAAATACAAGTGTGTGGTTAAATACAAACTTTACCTATGCAGCTTGAAAGAAGTTTCACATATTTTTAAAGCAATGATGTTCAACATCAAAGTCTTAATCTACTTAAGCAAATTATTTTTAAAGAAAATTTTGTTGCATGGCCTAATCAAAACACTAAAATAATTGCTCATCTTAAAACATTAAGGGCATAATCTTGTGAAAATATTGCCAATTTCCACAGATCTTCAGGTCACAAACTGGGGGGGAAAACACCCTGCTTAATTGCACTATTGTTATTGTTAAACCCTGTATAGGGTTTCCAAGAAGGGTCTGGTCAGTTTGAACCACCAACCTTGACCCCAGTGCTTATCCTACAGTGCCACACCAGGATGCTGTTTAATTGTACTACAAACCTATTTAAATTTGGTGTTAAACTTAGCAAATGGATTCACTTTGTGATTTCCATCTGTGAGGAATTGCCACTGTATTATTTTACCATATTTTTTAGGAATCATGATCATGTATTTTAGGCTCTAAATGAGTCTGAATTAGAAACCCTGGGAACACTAGAGATAGAACAGCAATGAGAAACATCATTTCAGGAACTCCTAGGTTCCTGCATACAGAAGAATTCAATCTATAAGAGCTTTGAGAATACTAAAGGGCAGCTTAGATCAGGTTCTAAGGACCCTAGTTATAAGCAATACAAGGAAAAAAGTCTACTACAGCACTAGAATCACCACCATAAAAATATTACAAGAATAACACAGACAGATTCCATCAATGCCCAGAGGATTTCATTATCTCCAACACTAGCAAGTTAACAAATTGTGATTAACACAATCATATGTCAGAGAACATCGAAAAAGTTTGTATTCCCACAAAACTATATCACAATAATTTTAGTGGATAGAGATATTTATTTTATAACCATCATCTGATTTTAACATTAATACTCACTCTGCAAGTAAAAATATTATAGTATTATAAATGGAAAAA
>NW_006408806.1:428209-430863 GCF_000296735.1 Chrysochloris asiatica | reverse complement strand
AATTAAAAAAAAAAAAAAAAAATCATATCACCCCTACAATACTAAGTAACCTAAAATATCACACACACCCCAATAACAGAGCTGATTAGTAACAAATGAAAGTTATCATTATTCTAATATGCTGTCAAGAATAACAGCTGCTAAGAGGTATTAGTACTAGAAAAGCTTCACTTGTGAATGCAAGTACATTAGAACTCCTGATTAACATAGTCTATCTCAGGCCTATAGGACTGCAAGTTGTTTAGAATAGTAAGGATGCAATTTTTCAGACGTTGTCATTAACCAGTCCCAAATTAATTTTTATGCCAATAGATGCTGGTATGAATTTTTCAACTAACATTCTCAAATTCATATAAACAAGTTGTGATTACTAAAAAAATATCAATTGCTAGACTATAAACTTTAACTTTGAATAAGGTCCTTAGCTCTGAATTTGGAGTGAGTTATAATGTAAATACAGCAACATGACTGCTTTCAAGGTCAATTAAAATTTATAGTTAATAAGGAGCTCAGGTGGCACTATAGTTAACTGCTTAACTGCTAAGGAAAGGCTGATGTTTCCAAACCACCCAGTGGCTATGCGGTAGAAAGATCTGGAGATCTGTAAATCTTCTGTAAAGATTATAGCCAAGAGCAGAAATTCTGTGGGCATTTCTACTCGGCACACATAGGGTCACTGTTGTCAGAATTGACTTGATGGCACCCAACAATAACCACAAATGGGAATTTAGGAATACAGAGCCTGTAGTCTGATCAATGATTACCACTGAGTGCAGATTATTCAGTCTGGGATAGGACAGAGGCATAAACACAAAACATACAAGAGTCTAAACACAATAATTAGACCAAATAATGTAGAAATCGTTTCATCAGAAAACCTGCTTACTAGTACAGATAATCTGAGTGAATCAAAATTTATTTTCAGTTGTAAAACATGCCAAATGCCTCTCCTCTACAGAACTATTCCATTTCGTATGTTTCCTGAATCACATACAGTATTCGTTTTACATTTATAAAGTATAACAAAAAGGGGAAAAGTAAAGTGAGCTTCCAGTTTAAAAATAAATTCTTAGCTGTAAACAGTAAAGTTAAAATGCATGCAATAAATTTTTAGCACAGTCATGTGAAGGACATTTGATCTAACAGTCTGGCATTTTTATAATCAGCTAATGTACAACCTCTCATACTTATTCCGAAGTAAATTTCCAGTTAATACCACCAAATGTAATTCCAAGCTGGAATACTCCTTAAGTACCTCTGTTTTAACACACGTTCTTCGATTATATTCTTTACACTGACAACTTTCAGTGCTTTTGCATCTCCTCAAAACTGAGGGCCTTGCACTATTCTTAAATATTTTACAGTTTCGTTTTCTAATCCACTGCCCGTCTAGTGGATTTTTATTTATAGCGACCCCCTATATTCAACATTAACTCTTCTCTTAAGAATACAAACACACATGTCATAGAAAGCTTTCAGCCGATTGCCAACATCAACTATAATATGAAAAGTCTTTATTAAGAGAAAAACAAGTATATTCTAGAACCTCAGGTAATCTAAATTTTACACAGTGAACAATGTTATTTTGAGAAATCGAATTTTAATGCTAAAGAGAAAAAAACTGTTTTCAATTTTCAGTAAATGTTAATGCACTTTTAGTTTTAGTAAGCTCTTAAAAAAGAAGAGTTCTTGCCTATGACTAGTCAAAAACTACCACCAAACTATCTCAAGTTTACGTCTTCGGAGGAAGAGGAAGAAAAAGGACTCCCCAAAAATATATGCTGTTATATTACACTAGTAACATTTTCTTTTAAAGCTAATAATCTGACTAAAAACAACTCAAAGAAGCCCCCACCACACTTAAAAAACAAAGTCAGTCTGGCTCCCATACCCACTCCTCATTCTATGCACTAAGTCAATGAGAACAGAAGGATGGGAGAGTGCAAAGGAGAAAGAAAATTGGGGGCAGATGGCCTTGGAACAGCAGGTGACTCTGAAAACTGTCAGTCTAAAGTAATCGATAATTCCAGACCTAGATGCTTCGGTGCTTCTTCCCAAACTCACAGAACAGTGTCCTTCGAAAAGAAATCACTTTCCATTCATGGTTACCCTCTAAATCTATCCTGTGGTCACTCCTGATTTAGGATTTTGACGGAAAAAGGCGAAATCGAGAGAGGGAATTAAAGGAGAAGGGCTGAGTAATAAAGCAAAAGAGATAAGGTTTGTCAACCATAGGTTCGTTCAAAAAACGCGGAAAGCTATCAAGCCGACATCAACTCTAAACATTCGTTACGAAAAAAGTGTTGAAAAAAGCCTTATCTAAAATCCAAAGTAATACATCCGCAAGAGTAAAGTAAGGCAAAAATATCATTTAGGTCATTTCCACTAAGGCATCTCCTCGTCGATGTGACCGAGCGCCACCACCCAGCACCAGGTCTCTACTGCGCCCCGGGGAAAGTGAGGGGGATGATGCTGGAGCAAATACCTCGTTTTGTCTCCAAAGGGCAACATAGCAAACGCAGAAAGTTCAAGGAGCAGATCATGCGTCCTTGGCGGAGCCTAGACTCCAGGAGGTGCCGGGGTCGACGACTTGCCCAGGTAAAGCCGGCGACTCGGAGCCCGCTCCCCTACGGGCCCCGCCGCCGCGCCACAGT
>NW_006408806.1:419364-428109 GCF_000296735.1 Chrysochloris asiatica | reverse complement strand
CGCCCGGTAAAGCCACGGCCGCGCGCCGGCGAGTGGGAGCCAGGCGCCGAGCCCCGGCCGGCTTCTCCACCATCACCACCCCACGCGTGTCTCCCTCCTCGCCGCGACGGCCAGCACGGGCAGCCGGACGACCACTGGCAATCGCTGGTGGCGACGCCGGGGCTCAGCCCCTTCTCCAAAGGGGGGCGTCTGCTAGTCGCCTGACTCCGCGCACAGGAGCCCTGCCCGCGCCCTGGCCCTGCACTATCTCCTCATGCTTCTGGGGATCCGCCTGCACGCTCCTCCCTCCTCGTCCCTCCGCTCCAGTCTCAATTCCTTTCAACTCTCCAACTAGCGTTTCCCACGCGCGCCTCGACTGCCCGCTGTGCAACTGCCTCCAAAGGGACTAACTCTTTCCTCCCCGCGTTCCTAAGGAGCCGCCCAGCGGCTGGCTCCCGACCAGGAAGAATTGGCCTCTAGGGTCGGCGTGGGCCGCGCGGGACCCATCAGCTCCCCGGGGTCCGCTCCAAGGCTCGCCTCCCCCGCGCCCTTTGTGTGCGAGCCGCGAAGCCTAGGCGGAGCCCCTCCTTTCAGCGGCGCCGCCTTTGCGAAGCTCGAGAGAGAGGAGGAGCGCGGGACAAGAGGACTGGAAGGGGCAAAAGGCGCCCGCACTCACTCTGGAAAGGTTCCGGCATATTGTTGCCGGTGGGTTCCCTCGTGGTCTCGCCACTACCCCCCGGCTTTCCCGCCCCTACCGGACCTCAAACAGAGGGGTAGGGGAGGAGCAGAGCCACTGGGACAGAGTTGGACATGGTGCTTCCGGAGCTACAGAGAAGGGGCTCAAAAACTGTTTTGGTTTCGCTAGGGAGAGTGAAGACAACCAAGAGGCTAGGGGTGCAGGAGGAAGGCCCAGTGAGCGCGGATATATAGAAACTAACCTTGCTCCCATGGAAGAGCTGGGAGGGTGGAGGGCAGGCGTCAGCACAAACATTTTTTGTGGACAAATTGGATAGAATCTGACGCTTCTGTTTTTCTACTATGTTCGCTTTAAAGTCGAGGCAAAGACACAGAACAGGACTTCAAAAGCAAAGGGTCTGGGAACCGGGGACTGCTTAATAGTGAAGGAAAGAAAATGCAAAGTGGGAGAGAGATTAGCCCCAACTCACTCTCCTTGACCCGACAGGATCTTCTGTGGGTCCTCTTCTTACCTAGTTGCTTTCCTAACGAAGTAGGAGAATGTGAAGTCCCAGTGATCGTCCAGCCACGCTTCGACCGAGTCCTGGTCCCGCTGCTGCTGCGGCCGCCCGGGGTCGGGGCCGTCCAGCTCCATGGTCTGTGCTGTGTTACTCCGCGTCTCACAGGAGCTGCTTCCTAACCCAGCTAGGGTCTCGAAGGAGTAGGACACTTCCACGAGACCCTCCCCCTTCGTCTCGCTCCGGAGGGGTCTGCTTTTGGAAAGGCTGCTTGGGAGCCAAGCCAGCCTCCCGCCCCGCCCTGCCTCGCCAGCTCTGGTACTGCTCCCAGGTGTGGTGGGCGGGGCGGGGAGCAGCTGCCCCACTGTCTCCCAGGGGTCTGGCGGAGAAAGGCACTAGCAGTCTGTCTAATACCCTGGTCCTGAAGCGGATGCGGCCGACACCAGCAAAGTCTTCCGCAGCGGAGCACTTATCCGCTGGGGTGCGCTGTGAGCAGAGGCGGCTTTTAGGAGCGCGCAAAGGTGACAGGATGAGAGTCCCTCTGTAGTAAGTAAGGGAAAGGTCGCGATGTAGGGAATCCCTCACCAAGCGAAAAGGCGGAGTTTGGTGAAGTTTTATGAAAACTGAGAGCTAGTGCAACCCTGAGCGCACTTCCTAGAGCTTGAGAGAACAATAACTGACCCGTATCACTTTTCTTCCAGCCCAATCCGTAGGTAAAATAGGTGCCGGGACCGATTTAGCACAGCGCCCAGTCCACACAGCAGTTCGAAGCCCCCCAGCCTCTTCCCAATCCCTCCCCACCGGTTCGGTGGAGGAGAGTTGAAATTTTAGCATCAAGACAGATGCCAACAGCCCTGTCCTCAAAAAGGTCAAATGAGGTCTAGATGGGTAACCTCCAACAAAGCCATAGCGGTAGTTAATGTTAGTAATGTTAATAGCATTCGATGTCTTTAGCCATCTCATCAAACACCTCCCTCCTTTTCTTAAAGCACTGATTTTCTGGAAAAAGGAAACATTGTCAGAAAACATGGGCACCTCTGAACGTTTAGATTAAGCTAAGAGCGCAAACGCAATTGTGCACAATTGAGAGCAACTGGTTGCCTGGTTAACACCCCTTACCCAGCCGTATGCGTTTAAATCAATCTATCACTTGTACTTAATTGCAATTAATACTCCTTCTAAAGAAATACCATTTAAAAAGTGACTGACATTTCTGTTCTGTTTTGTTCTAGTTTACCGTTTACCACCACCCAGCTGGTCATTGTCAAATTATGCTTAGTTGCATATTGCTATGATACCGGGACCTGTGCCAAGGCCTGTATCTCAAATACCAGCAGGGTCACCCATGATGGATAGATTTCATTAGTTTCCAGACTAAGACAGACAAGGAAGGAAAACCTGGTCATCTACTTTCAAATATCAGCCATTGAGAACTTGATACACTGTAATTGAATGCTGTTCAATATAGTGCTAGAAGAAGAGCCTGGAAGAGTGCTGGAAGATGAGGTTGGAAAGCAATACACAATAAGTCGGTTTGAACCACAAGGTCGGCGGTTCAAGCTCACCAGTCGCTCCTTGGAAACCCTATGCAGAGTGGCTAACAACAAGACACCAAGGAACATGATATGGCTGGCTTAGGACCTTGGAACGTTTCCTTCTGTTACACGTGCCAAAACCAATGGCAAATCCACTGCCATCTAGTATATTCCCACTTATAGTGATCTTTATAGGGCTTCAAAGGGAGCAGAAAGTCTCATCGTTCTCCCTTAGAACTTCTGGTGGAATTGAAAGCTAAATTTTTGGTGAACAGTCCAGTGTTTAAGTCCTCATGAATCAGAACTGACTATATATGAACTAACAATGTTGCAACAACATTGTTGTTTTTAAAAAGCATTTGGTGCCTTCCTTTCCTTTGTTTCTTTTTCAGTTTTAATATGTTATTTTGCAATGACCTAATTATTTTGGGCAAAATTAAACGTGGAATTGTAGGTTTCACAAAGTGTGAATAAAACTGTTAGTGTGGTTTAGCGGCCATGCTTTGAACAATCTTACTCTTGGCAATAATGTAAGGCATTACTCATTACAAAGAAACACATAATTAAGTTGATAATCTGGGAATTTAAAGAAAGTCTTCTAGTCTACCTGTGAAATATTTTATCTTACCTGCACTCATATAATTGTCCTTTAGTTATTTCAGTTTTCCTCAAACTTTGTTTTTGTAAATGAAGTTTTATTAGAAGTTTACCTTTGTATGCAAGTAATCAAAACCATTTTAAAGCAAACAAAACAGTAAAATAGGAGTAATGCATCCTGGTGTGGCACTGTAGGATAAGCACTTATCAGCTAATTGGAGATTGAAGGTTCAAACCCAGCTGCTGCTCCTCAAAAATCCTATGCAAGGCCACTATGAGTCCTCAGAATAGACCCCCATGGCACTTAGCAACAACAACTCCATGGAAATCCATAGATTCCTCATAACAGAAGGTCAATTACAATCTTAAACTCTATTTTATCTACTAAGCATGGACTGAATTTTTGGTTTGAATAGTTTGCCATAAGAAGCTCTGGTAGTGTGTTGCTGTTGTTGTTAAGTGCCATTGAGTCGGTTCTGACCCATAGCGACCCTGTACAGAGTTTCCGAGGGTGTAAATCTTTATGGGAGTAGAAAGCCTCATCTTTTTCCCGCGGAGCGGCTGGTAGTTTCAAACCGCTGACCTTAAGGTTTGCAGTCCGATTCATAACCACTAAGCTACCAGAGCTCCTTAGTGTAGTGGTTACGAATTGGGCTGTGAACCGCAAGGTCAGCAGCTCAAAACTACCAGCTGTTCTGCGGGAGAAAGATGAGGCTTTCTGCTCCCGTAAAGATTTACAGCCTCGGAAACCCTATGCAGGGTTGCTATGAGTAGGAACCGACTCCATGGCACACAACAACAACAACAACAGCAGTTCATATGGTCTCTTAAGAAATGGAGTCCTGGTGTGGCGCTACAGGTTAATGTACTGAACTGCAAGGTCAAATTGAATCGCAAGGACAGCGTTTTAAACCCACCAGCTGCTCTTGGGAATCCCTATACAAGCTTTCTATGGGTCAGAACCGACTCGACAGCATTTAACAACAACAAAATTATATACTGCAGGGAACAGAAGATCACATGTAGTATTTAGAGAAAAAAAGAGGAAGTTATCAAGGCACTGTTAATTTTTGCTCTTTTTTGGAAAGAAATTTTATCATCCATGGTTTTGTTTGTTTTTTCAAGTTGTATAACCATTTAATGATGTTGTTGCTAAGTACTGTCGAGTCGGTTCTGACCCACAGCAATCCCGTATAGGGTTTTGGAGAGGCTGCTAGTGAGCTTGAACCACCGACCTTGCAGTTCAAACTGAACTTGCAGTCCAGTGCATTAACCCATAGTGCCACACCAGGACTCCAGTATATAACATTAATATATAAAACATTAAATTGAAAGCACATCAAACTTTATACCAATGAATTTAACAACTTAAATGAAGTGATTGAAAAAAAAAACACCCAAACTAACACAGATGAAATATAAATTCTATTGAAATATAAATCAATAATGCATTAAATTTGTTATTTAAAAACCCTCTTACAAGGAAAATGTGTGTCCTAAATAGTTTCACTGATGAATTTGATCAAGTAATTAAGAGAAAAATATATGAATTTTTATATAAACCTTTGCATTAAGTCAGCATAACCCTGGTACTTAATAAGAAATTTAGAGAAAATAGTATCTTTCATAAATGATTCAGAAATCCTTAATGTATTATTAGCTAATTGAACTCAGCAATATATTGAAAAGATAATATCCTAAGACTAAGAGTGATTTAGAGATATAAAGCTAGTTTAGATTCAATTCAACTTATCATGCTAACAGAATAAAGAAGAATATCCATATAAAAATCTCAATCAATGCAGTAAGAACATTTGATAAAATTCAATATTCATTCATGATTTAAAAAGAAAAAAAACAAAAAAAAAAAACCTTAGCAACCAAGGACTAGAAATAAACTCTTTAATTTGATAAAAGACAAAAAAAATCCTCTGTGACCAAAGAATGTAAAGAAACTTTTCGGTGGAATAAAAGGCATACATGTATCTCTACCACTCTTCTGTCAGTTTGTTGTACTGTGGTGGCTTGCATGTTGCTATGATGCTGGAGGCTATGCCACCAGTATTTTGAATGTCAGTAGGGTCTCCAATGGTGGACAGGTTTCAACTAAGCTTCCAGACTAAGACAGACTAGGAAGAAGGAGAAATGGATTGCTTCCATTTTGGAGGAAGACTCATTAGCACCCTGTGATGTATAGCTTTGATTACTGATGAAGATCAAAGATCAAAGTCTTCTGTATGGGTTGCACCTCCAGGTAAAGAACACAAAAGTCCTTACCACTGGACTAATAAGTAGCTTCAAGATAAATGGAGCAAAGATTGAAGTTGTCAAAAACTTCATTTTGCTTGGATTCACCATCAACACGCATGGAAACAGCAGTCAAGAAATCAAATGATGTATTGCATTAGACAAATTTGCTGCACAAGCCCTCTTTAAAGTATTCAAGAGCAAAGAAGTCAGTTTGAGGACTAAGGTGTACCTGACCCAAATCATGGTATTTTCAGTAGCTTCATATATGTATGAAAGTTGGACAATGAATAAGGAAGGCTGCAGAAGAATTGATGCATTTGTATTATGGTGTTGGAGAAGAATATTAAAAGTACCATGGCTACCAAAAGAACAAACAGATCTATATTGGAAGAAATACAACTAGAATGTGCCTTAGAAGTCAAGATAACCAGACATTGTCTCTCCTACTTCGGTTGTATTATCAGCAGGGACCAGTCCCTGGAGAAGAACGTCATGTTTAATAAAGCAAAAAAAGAGGCCAACCCCCAATGAGATAGATTGGCACAGTGCCAACTGCAATCAGTTGAAATATAACAATAATTGTAAGGTTGTTACTGGACCAGGCAGTGTTTCTTTCTGTTGTGCATTAGATCACTATGAGTCAGAAGCAACAAGATGGTACCTAGCAATAAAAACTTACAGGTATATTTAATAGTAAAATAATGAATGCTGTCCCCCAAGAATGGGAGCAGAGTAAAGAAATCTACTCAGACCACGCTCCTCAAAATTGTACTGCATGTCTTAGCCAAGATAATAAAGCAAGAAAAAGAAATAAAAAGCATAAAGGTTAGAAAGGAAAAAGTAAAACTTTCTGTTTGTAAATATGAATATCTGTAAACATATTCTAAGGTATCTACAAAGCAACTGCTAGACCTAAGAGGTGATTTAGCAAGATTGCAGCATAAATGATCAATATAAAATCATCAGTTGTAGCAATGAATAATTCAAAAATAAAATGATAAATTTTACTGTTTTACATCCTATTTTGGTGAGTAGCAACTGGGGTCTTTAAAACAGGTCCACCGCTCCTCTGTCTGTTTGTTGTACTGTGGTGCCTTGTGTGTTGCTGTGGTGCTGAAAACTATGCCAACAATATTTTAAATACCAGCAGGGACATCCAGGCTATATAGATTTGGCTGAGATTCCAGACTAAAACAGACTAGAAAGAAGGAGAAGCATATCACTTCTGAATTATTAGCCACTGAAAACCTTATGAATAGCATCAGAACATAGTCAGATATAGTGCCAGAAGATGAGCTGCTCAAGTAGGAAGGCATTCAAAATATGATTGGGGAAGAGTTGCCACAACAAAGTAGAGTTAACTTTAATGACATGGATGGAGTTAACCTTTTGGGACCTTCATTTGTTGATGTGGCACAACTGAAAATCAGAAGAAACAGCTGCAAGAATCCATTAATAATCAGAATGTGGAATGTACAAATAAATATGAATCTAGAAAAACCAGGTGTCAAAAATTAAATGGAACACATAAAGATGGATATTCTAGGCATTAATAAATGAAAATGGGCTGATAATGCATTTTGAATCAGACAATCACATGATTTCCTATGCTGGAAATGAGAAACAAGAGGAATGGTGTCACATTCATCATCAAAAAGAACACTTCAAGTTCCATCTTGAAGCACAGTGTTATCTGTGATAGGATAATAGCCACATGACTACAAGGCAGCCCAGTTAATATCACCATTATTCAAGTTTATGCCCTAACCCCTAAACCAATGATAATGAAATTGAATTGAATCTACCAACTTCAATTTGAAACTGATCAAGCATACAATCAAGACGTATTGGTAAATTACTGGTGATTGAAAAGTGAAAGTGTGTTTTGTATGTGTACATCAAATATTTTTGCTTTGTTCATTTATGAAAAATAAGATGTAAAAGGAAAGCAATAGGGTGGAAGCAGGATAACTGTTGTTACAGAGAAGGGAGATTAGTCACTGAGATGAAATTATTAATTGAGGTGATTGGTTAAAAGCTGATGATCTTATTTGCTTCTCTTCACTCAATACACAATAAAAAGTGTGTGTGTTGGGGGGGGGGGGGGGTAGGGGGGGGGGGGGGGGGGGCCTCAATGGAGATGCAGAAGAAATATACAGTCACTGTACCAAAAAGAATTGGTGGATGTTCCATTATTTTAAGAGGTACCATATGATCAAGAACCGATGAAGAAAGAAGTCCAAGAAGCACTGAAGACACTGGTGAAAAACAAGACTCCAGGCAGTGACAAAATACAAACTGAAATGTTTCAACAAACTGATGCAGCACTGGAGACATTCACTCCTGGATAACACAACTGCAGTAGTACATTGACAAGGAGTTGCCAGAAATTCAAGCCAGATTCAGAAAAGGATGTGGAAAAGAGGTACCATTGATGATGTCAGAAGGATCTTGGTTGAAATCAGAAAATACCAAAATTCTTCATTGCTCTGAAGAGGAACAAAATGAGACTATTGAATTGTTTAAAATCAAGAAAGGTATGCATCAGGATTGTATCCTTTTACTATACTTATTTAATTTGTATGCTAAGCAAATCATCTGAAAAACTGGATAATATGAAGAAGAATATGGTATCAGGATTGGAAGAAGACTCATTAGCAAACTGAGATATGCAGATAATACAACCTTGCTTGCTAGAAGCAAAGAGAACTTAAACCACTTACTTAAATACTTACTTAAAATACTTAAAATCCTCAAAACTGGACCAATAAACAGCATCATGATAAATGGAGAGAAGATAGAAGTTGTCAAAGACTTGATTTTGCTTGGATCCACAATAAACTCTCATGGAAGCAGCAGTCAAGAGATCAAATGACATATTGTTTTAGATAAATCTGTTGCAAAAGACCTTCTTAGAGTGTGTGGGTGCTGTGGGATTTTTGCAGTGAAACGCAAGGTTGGTTTGAACTGCCAGGTTAGTGGTTCAAATTCACCAGCTGCTCCCCTTGGAAATCCTCTATGGGGTAGCTATGAGTCATAATTGACTTGAAGGCACTTAACAGCAACAAAGTGTTAAAGAGCAAAGATGTCAGTTTGAGGACTAAGGTGTGCCTGGCTCAAGCCATGGCATTTCAATCGCCTCATATGCAAATGAAAGTTTAACAATGAATAAGGGAAACAGTAGAAGTATC
>NW_006408806.1:417139-417989 GCF_000296735.1 Chrysochloris asiatica | reverse complement strand
AAGCTAGGGATATCATTGTTGGTATCAGATGGGTCTTTACTAAAAGCAAAGAATTTTGGAAAGATGTTTACACTGTGTTTTACTGACTATGCAAAGACATTTTACTTTACAGATCATAACAAATTTTGGATGACGTGAAGAATGGGAATTCTAGAACACTTAATTGTGCTCATACAGAACCTGCATGACAAAGGGAAAGTGATTTGGCAGTACAAGGCGATGTTGTGTGTTTAGAATCAGGAAACATGTGAATCAGTCTGTATACATACTAACTCAAGTTGTATGCAGAGCAAATAATCCGAGAAACTGGATTATCTGAAAAAGAACATAGCATCAGGATCAGAGGAAGACTCATTAGCAATCTTTGATATGCAAATGAAAACCTTTAAAATCTTTGGGGGGAGCTGTAATTTTTTTTAAAGTTTTTATTGTGACTTGATTGAAAGCTTAGAGCAAATTGGATTTCTATTTAACAATTTATACATCTTTTGTTTTATGATATTGACTACAATTTCCACAATATGTCCACTTCTTCCTTGTGTTTACCATTTGCATTTGTCTTTCTTTTCTATCCTCTCCTACCTTCTGAGTTTTATCTCTGGGAAGATGCTGCCCTTTTGATCTTACATTGTTGTTCTGAGGTATACAATCTTTCCTGGTGTTATTATTGTTCACTTTATAGGTCATTCTATTGTTTGACTTATCAATGGAGAAAAGATTGAAGTTGTCAAGGACTTCATTCTTCTTGGATCAACTATCAACACTCATGGAAGCAGCGGTCAAGAGATAAGACTATGTATTACATTAGGCAAACCTGCTGCACAAGACCTTTTTAAAGTGTTGAAGAGCA
>NW_006408806.1:413845-416727 GCF_000296735.1 Chrysochloris asiatica | reverse complement strand
GACATTGTTTCGTTCTGCTGTGCATGGGGTCACTGAGTCGGTTCTGACTTCATGGCACCTGACAACAACAACAACAATTATTTGGCTAAAAGTTGGGCCATGGAGATGAGTTCAGTTGTAGGCCTGAATGGTGACTAAAGTCTTGAGGATTCCATCAGTCTCTATCAAACCAACTGTTGTTGTTGTTAAATGCTGTCGAGTCTGTTCCAACTCATAGTGACCCTGTATAAGGATTACAATGCTGTAAATCTCTTAGGGAGCAGAAAACTTCATCTTTCTCCTGTGGAGTGTCTGGTGAGCTTGAACCAGTCTGTGGTCAGAAAAGTACGCGACGTACTTTTTTTCCTGTTTTTCGAAAAAACATAAGAAAGTGCTTAAAGAATGATAAGAACATATCAAATGTATTGAAAAGGTGTCTCGAAGGAGACTTCCAGAGGCCAAATATGGAGCAATTTAATAATCAAGATATATAATAGTATCAATTAATTTAAAACCATTGAATAACATTAGATCCTGTGATTCCATATATTAATGAATTATTAATAAGCTAATAAATAGGCAAACTAGTGAATATAAAATGAATCGTGTGACTAGAAACTCATTAATGGTTGCTAAAATTCAGAGGTGAAAGCTTGACAAACAATAGAAAATTTGCATAATTACAACAATAATTTATTTTAGAAGGAACAGCAAGAGTTTAATTGTTATGAGGTGGTTGTTAAAGTCTTTCCATATGTCTGACTTTCCTAAAGTATTATGTTATTGTAAAGTGCAGTTGAGTCGATTCTGACTCATGGCGACCCTGAGTAGGGTTTCTGAGGAGGAGCTGTTGAGTTTGAATCACTGAATTTGCAGTTGGAATTCCAGTTGTTTATTCTACAGCACCACACCAGGACTCCCAAACCACTCCATAATCCGTGATATCAGTCACTAGTTCTCCCTTCAGTATTCTCCCCCATGTCCCAGGGTTCTGCATTTTCTGCAACATCTCACAGAACTCATGGGCCCTCAGGGAAATGGCTCACGTGGTTGCGGAGGCTGGAAAGTTCCAAATCTCTAGTTCAGACGTCTGCAGGATTTTATTCACTCACACAGAATTTGGCTGTTGACTTATAAGGCTGTGGAAGCTGCTAAGTCAGGTAAGGCAACTGTCTTAAGTTCCAAGAACTGGAGGTCAGAGGCAAGCTTGGTTAGTCAAGCAAAGGAGCATACAGCCCACTCACGTCACTAAGATGTCTCATTTTGTACTCAGCAAGATGGCAACACTGACAAAGCCCTTTGTTAGATTTCCAAGTTTTTGTAATCACCACTAACCCTATTAACAATCATTCACAACTGAACCATATAATCCTTTCAGCATTTTTCCCCACCTTCTCTTACCCATACCAATCAGGAAAAGTTCCCAATTTGGTGGGAGTTACAAAGACATGGCTAGAAGAGACATATTCAATAATTCACTGCACTATAATAGTTAGGTATATTCTCACAATTTACTTTTAGTTACAATGAGAAAATGGGAGTGCCACAATGTAGAGACCTGTAGATAGAACCCTAATGGAGTGATCAATTTAGTATCATGTAGAGTCAGTGTGTGGAGTCCTGGTGTAGCACTGTGAGCTAATACGCTGGACTGCAAAGTCAGTTTGAACTACAAGGTCACTGGTTCAAGCTCACCAACTGCTCCTTGAAAACCTTACACAGGGTCGCAATGGGTTGGAATCTACTTGAAAGCACTTAACAACAATGACAATAGTCAGTGTGTAGTGCTGTAGCATAAGCACAAAAGCAGCAGTTCAAACCCATCAGCTACTTCTCAGAAACCCTATACAGGGTTACCATGAGTCAGACCCGATATGACAGCGCTTAACAACAAGAAAATAGTGCAATGGTTAAGTTCTTGGCTACTAATTGAAAGCCTGATTGCTTGAATCCACTAGCTAAATGCTTCAGGAGAAAATACTTGATGATCAGTGCCCTTAAAGATTAGATTAGTAGTATTACTAGTATTACTAGAAATAAGATTAGTAGTATTACTACCTACTCCTGTCCCACCTGATTAGTGATAACCAGCAGCTAATATCAGACAAACCCACTCTGAACTACACTACACAATCAGTGAACAGAGAACTACATATACACTTCTAGTCTATACCACGCATGCCAGGAGGCAGGTGGTGAATACACCTACACACAATCATCAAGTAAATATGAATATGACACCATAATGTGTCAGAGACAACAGACAATTTCAGCTTATATAAAGAAATAAGATGGAATGGCTTAAATATGTGATCAAAATAGAGTCAGAAAATATACTAGGAATTGTATTAGAACTACCTGATAAGGAATTCAAAAGAAGAATATTTACATACCTTCAATGGATCGAGTGACTGAGTGTGAAAACTGCACATGAAATCAAGGACAATACAGATAAAATTTTAGAAGAATTCAGGAAAACACTACAAGAGCCAACTGAAAATATACATAAAAACACAGAAGCTTTACAAAAACAGTACATAGAAATTCAGAAGACTAATACTAAGATTTCAGAAATAGGTAACATATTGAAACTGAAAAGAAGTAGAGTTGAATCAATGGAAGGCCAAATAAGTGATCTTGAAGACAAATCTTTCCTTATTCATCTCTTAGAGGAACAATCAGGAAAAAAAAAAAAAAAACCTCACACACACACAAAATCTGATGAAAGTCTAAGAATTATGTAGGATATCATCAATTAGAATAATTTATGGTTGATCAGAATTCCAGAACAGGAAATGACAAAAACAAACAAAAAAGCAGAGAATATTGTCAAAGAGTTGTTGGAGGAAAACTCTCTAACATCATGAAAGATAAAACGATAGCCATTCAAGAAGCTGAACAAA
>NW_006408806.1:395145-400845 GCF_000296735.1 Chrysochloris asiatica | reverse complement strand
CGACTAGATGGCATGTTACAACAACAACAAGCTATGTTGCAATATTGGAGTCCTTGGGCGTCACCGTGGTTAAGAGCGCAGTTGCTACGCCAAAGGTAGGAGGTTTGAACCTATCAACTGCTCTGTGGGAGAAAGATGAGGCAATCCGTTTTGTAAAGATTTCAGCCTAGGGAATTCTTGGTGTGATTCGCAAAGTAGACAGTCAATCCCATCAACCATTCCTAGGAAACTTAATACAGGGTCACTATGAGTTGAAACTGACTCAAGAGCATATAACAACAACAACAAAACTCTGCCCTAAAGGGTAGCTATGAGAGCTAATAAACTCCATGGCAACAGGTACTAGCTGAAAAGTTAGCTACTGGAACCCACTTAGAGCCATTACAATCTTGACAGCCCAAAGGAACGGTTTTATTCTGCTCCACAGCAACTCACAATAATGGTGTAACAACATCATCACAAATTTTGTGGCTTAATCTAGAACACCTTCTTTATCTCTCAGTTAGTGAGTAAAGAGTCCAGACTCAGTATAGCTGAGTCCTATACTTGATGTCTGGTAATGTTATAATCAAGATGTTGCCCAGGTTAATTTATTTAAGGCTAATTAGGCAAATCTGTAGCACAAGACCTTTTTAAAGTGTTGAAGGGCAAAGATGTCAGCTTGAGGAATAAGGTGTGCCTCACCCAAGCCATGCATATGCATGTAAAAGCTGGACAGTGAATAAGGAAGATCATAGAAGAATGGATGCTTTTGAGTTATGGTGTTGGAGGAGAATATTTAAAGTGCCATGGGCTGCCAAAAGAACCAATAGATCTGTTTTGGAAGAAGAGCAACCAGAGTGTTCCTTGGAGGCCAAGATTGCCAAACTTTGTCTCTCTTACTTCAGACATATTGTCAGGAGGAACCAGTCACTATAGAAGGATATCATGTTTGGTAAGGTGGAGGGTCAGAGAAAAAGAGGAAGACTCCCACCGAGATGGATTGGCCAAGTGGCAGCATTGATGGGCTCAAGCGTGGCAACAGTAGTGAGGTTGGCCCAGGATCAGGCAGAGTTTTGTTCTGCTGTGCATAAGGTCGCTATGGGTCGGTACTGACTCAATGGCACCTAACAACAACAACAACAATCCGGAGAAGGATCTACTTACAGGTTCCCTCAGTTCCTTGTGATTTTAGAACTGAGGTTTACATTTCTTGCTTGTTGGAGGCCCCTACAGATTGTTGACTGGTGGCTGCTCTCAGCTTCAAGAAGTCTATTATATTTCCTTGCCAGGCTTCTATGTGGCTGCTTGCTTTATCAAGACAGCAAAGAAGAGAGACTCCAAAAAATAGGCACTACAATCTTATGTAACAGAATCACACAAGCAAACAAGGGAGCTTCAAAAAGTTGGTGGGAAAATTCCATTATCTATTCATTCCATTTTTCCACTAATTTTTTTGAAGCTCTGTCATATACACATAATCATATATATTCCTCTTCCTTTTCTATTGGTTGAAAGCAAGTCACAAGTCCTTGCCCTTGTACAAGAAGAGAGAATCACACATGAATGTGAACACAAGAGACAAGGATCGTGGGAGCCACCTAAGAGGCTGATTCCCACAAACTTGTTCTAGGTGATAAAAGAAAAAAAGGAAAGAAAGAAAAAAAGAGACCTGACAATTACATGCAATGTTTGATTGATTGGATCTTGGACCAATAAACACACAGCTATAAACAAAAAATTTGAGGCAATTTATAAAATTTGATTATGGTCTATATATAAAACCATAATATTATACAAGAGGAATTTTAAAAGTTTGTGGAAAAATGGAATTAAAAGATAATGGAGTGACCCAACGGAATGTGGAAATCATTAGACAGTATCTTTAATACACATGCAGGTAAAACTTTGCTTAAAGATTATTTTAAAACTGCATCAACAGTGCATTCACAGGAAACTGCAAGAAGTTCAAGCCAGACTCAGACTTAGACATGGAACAAAGGATATCATGCTGATGGATCTTGGCTGAAAGCAGAGAATAATAGGACGATGTTTACCTGTGCTTTATTGACTATGCAAATGCTGTCAATTATGTGGATCATGGCAAGCTGTGAGCAACACTACAGATAATGAGTATTCTGGAACAGTTAATTATGCTCATGAGGAACCTGTACATAGATCAAGAGACAGTTGTTCAAACAGAACAAGAGGATACTGAATTGAAGTCATAAAGGTGTGCACCACCTTTTTAGAGGAAGACTCATTAACCACCTGCGATATGCAGGTGATACAACCTTGCTTGAGGACTTAAAATACTGATGAAAATCAAATACCACAGCCTTCCAAATGGGTTGCATCTTAACAGAAAGAAAACAAAAATCATCACCACTGGACCAATAAATAACATAATGATAAATGGAGAAAAGTTTGAAATTATCAAAGACTTCATTTTGCTTTGCTCCACCATCACCACTCATGGAAGCAGTAGTCAAGATATCAAACAACTTATCGGATTAGGCAAGTCTGCTGTGCAAGATCTCTTTAAAGTGCTTAAGAGCAAAGATGTCAGTTTGAGGACGAAAGTGCACTTGACCAAAGGCACGGTATTTTCAATAACCTCATATGCATGTGAAAGTTAGAGAATGAATAAGGAAGACCTTAAAAGAACTGATGCACTTGAGTTATGGTGTTGGAGAAAAATATCAAAGGTACTATGGAATGCCAGAAGAACAAACAAATCTGTGCTGGAAGAAATACAACCAGAATGCTCCTTAGAAACCAACATTACCAGACTTTTTCTCTCTTATTTTGGACATGTTATCAGGAGGGACCAGTCCTTTGAGAAGGACATCATGTTGGTAAAGTGGAGGGTCAGCGAAAACATGGAGACTCCCAATGAGATAGATTGGCATGGTGGCACAGCAATGGGTTCAAGTGTAGTAGCAATTGTGAGGATGGAGCAGGACTGGATGGTGTTTCTTTCTGTTGGACATAAGTGTCACTATGGGTCAGAACCGCCTCAACAGCACTAACGACAACAATAAAATGTTTTTTTGTGGGGAAACAAAAAAAAGATAATGGAATTTTTTCACAAAATTTTTGCAGCCTAATTTTGATAGCTGACTGTGGTGATGTAAAATATGTCTTTGTTGTTAGGAAATAAATACTAAAGGGTCCTAATATCTCTAACTTACTTTCAAATGGTTCAGAAAAAAAATGAGTATATATACGTTTGTGTATATACACATGTGTGCATGTGTATGTGGCTCTGTAGGATAAGCATTGGACTGCTAATTAGTTCTAACCTACCAGCTGCACCTTGGAAACCCTATGTAGAGTTTGACTCCATGTCACTTAACAACAATAACATTTAAAGAGAGAGAAAGAATGAATGTGGCGTTCTATGTAGAGAATTTGCTAATCTAATGTTAGAATATATGGAGGTTCCTTTGTATTATTATTTCAGCATTTCTGTTCATTTAAAAATTATATAAACATTAAAAATTAGAACTGTGAAATATTTTAAAGGAAAAGCAAAATTCCAAATATCTATGGAACTTTATTAGAAACAAATTGTCATAAACTATCAAATTATTTTGAAAATGCCAACATTTTATCAAACTATTATCCAGAAAAACAGAAAGAAAATCAATTGCCAGATTGGAAAAATATTCACTACATTTGTAAAACACACTTAGGGAAAATTTCAGAGTACTTGGCTACTCTATAATGAATTCCTTCTAAGGTTCCATACAGAATTTTACCTTTGTATTTCCTCTACCTGGTATATGCGTAATTAATGTTAGCTTAGTAAAAGACAACAACAACAACAACAACAAAACCCTCCAAAAAAACATAGCATAGAAATAGTTCCTATCTTGAGAAATATTTCTAGAATGAGATTAAGAAGTCACAGTGTCTATCTCATAGCTTGTTGTTGTTGTTGTTAAGTGCCGTCAAGTCGGTTCCGACCCATAGCGACCCTGTACAGGGTTTCTGAGGCTGTAAATCCTTACATGAGCAGAAAGCCTCATCTTTCTCTCGCGGAACCTCTGGTAGTTTCGAACTGCTGGCCTTAAGGTTCACAGCCCGATTCATAACCACTACGCTACCAGAGCTCTCTATCTTATAGCTGGTATTCAGTAAACATTTGTTAGAACAATTTAAAAGGAAATGTGGATGTGCTCTTGGCTGGTCCTTTTGTGTATTGTAAGTAGTTATGCCAGCAATTTGTAAATTTGTAAGTCTGACCACACTCAGTAAGATCACCTTTTGTACTAGGTTCATGTGATACAGCAATTTACTGATGACAGTAAAGATCAGCTTGATGTGTTAAATTGCTGTTGTTAAGGGCTTTCTAGTCGGTTCTGACTCATAGTGACCCTCCATAGGGTTTCTGAGGAGCTGCTGTTGAGTCTGAACCGCTGACCTTGCAGTCAAGCACATTTACCCGCATCCCCGTAAATACATGAATTTAAATTATGTCTCAAATTTATGAACAGAGCTTATTTATGACTTATAATTCTGCATTCTAGTGCAGTGATTCTAGTCAGTACACAACCTTTTCTTCCCCAAAGCACACATGAGGTTTTCTATTCAAGTCTCTTGGAACAACCAAAATCTCAGCTCCTTATACAAAAACTGATCCATCTGAAAAGACATTACACAGAAGATGGCAAGCAGCTGTTCTTCATATCAAAAGAGGTCACACAGAGGAAATGAATTTCCATTAAAACAGAAAGGATTGTAGACAGATTGTTGTTGTTACTGTTAGGCGCCTTGGAGTTGCTTCTGACTCATAGTGACCCTAAGCACAACAGAAGGAAACATCCCCCATTCCTGCACCATCGGGCACATTTTCCTTACAAAAGGCTGTAATACACGACTGAAAACAACTATGGGACCTTTCCCTAGAGACTTTTACAAAAGGGGTGGAAAATCATCTGTTGATAATGCTTTGAAGCCGTCACAAAAAAGCAGATGAACCAAAATAGCTTTTGAGGTCCCTCACTGCCCTTTCACCTTCATGTGAGGGTATGTTAAACAGAGGGATTATGTTGTTTTCATTGATAAATAATATTTGTCACTCACAGAAAGTTAAAATAACATAAAACATTCATAGTCAAATCTATACTTCTCATAACCACTTTCCTATTAAACAAGCGATTCCATTCTCTAGAGAAAATCATCCTGCACTAGTTGACATGACTTAAAGTAAAATAATTAGTTTAGAAGAATATAACAAGGATTGAAACACTTTCACATTGACAGCATCACGTTGTGGCACACTTAACTAAAATCCAGTTTAAAACGAGGTCATTTAAAATAGACTCTTTCAACTTTGGAGGAATCAAATTGTGCCTTTTAAAAAAGGAAATATAGAGAAACAGAGGTTTACTCATCTTGAATTTCTTATGTAGAAAATCATTTGTTTTTCTTTTATTAATTATAGGTAAAATGTTTTGGGTGATGTTCAGAGTTTCATTTTAGAAATCTCAATGCTTTCATAGTGACAAACGTAAAGTCTGTCCCCTCCCAAATATGTAAAGAAAACTGAGAGTTAATGATCAGGCCAAAGTAAAAGAGAGAACCTCATGAGTAGGGGTAGTTTTCATCTTTTAACAGTTACTAATTACCACATGTGTCAGAGTAGAAATGCACTCCATAGGGTTCCCATGGCTGATACTTTGTTGTTGTGTTAAGTGCTGTCAAGTCAGTTCC
>NW_006408806.1:393937-394755 GCF_000296735.1 Chrysochloris asiatica | reverse complement strand
AGCATGTCAACTGCTTTTACTACCCAAGGACTCCTTGTATCTTTCAGACCTAGCCCTTTTTTTATTTATTTGGGTCACATAACAAACTTTTACTAGATAAGATTTTGTCAGAAATTATGCACAAAAGCAATCATACAACCTCCTCCTCTATCCCAAGGTTAATGAAGTCCTAGATCCCTGTCCCTCTATGAGCTATAACCATTCTTTACATGACACATACTTTTTTTTCCTCTGAATTTTATTTATTTTGTTGTTATTGCTGAGATATGCACAGCAGAACATATACCAATTCAACAGTTTCTACATGTACAATGCAGTGACATAGATTACATTCTTCTAATCCTGCAACCATTCTAACCCTTCTTCTCTGAGATGTTCCTCCCTCATTAACATAAAATTACTGCCAGCTAAGGTTCCTATCTAATCTTTCCAGTTACGATTGTCAATTTCATCACATACAGATCTTTAAAGAGCATAATGCTCATGGAAGAACTTTTTTCCTAGTTGTTGTCGTTAGGTGGTATAGAGTCATTACTGACTCATAGTTCCCTATGCACAACATAATGAAACACTGCCCAGTCCTGCACCAACATAATGGTCATTGTAACATATGAGCCGATTACTGCTGTCACTGTGCCAATCCATCTCTTTGGGAGTCTTCCTTTTTTTCCTCTGACCCACCACTTTACTCAACATGATATCCTAGGCCAGGGACTGGGCCCTCCTGACAGTCTTTGTCAAGTTTGAGAGACGAAGTTTGGCCATCCTGGCTTTCAGGAAGCATTCTAGCTGTATTTCCAACATAGATTTTTTTTTTT
>NW_006408806.1:392528-393715 GCF_000296735.1 Chrysochloris asiatica | reverse complement strand
TACTGAAGGCTGTGTTCTGTGATCTTCATCAGCAAGTATTTTAATTCCTTTTCACTTTCAGCAAGCAAGGTTGTATCATGTGCTTATCGCAGATTGCTAATAAGTCTTCCTTCAACTATGATGCCATGTTCTTCTTCATCTAATCCAACTTCTCAGATTATTTGCCAGACATACAGATTGAATAAGTATGGTGAAAGAATTTTAAACCATTCAGTGTCCCCTTGTTCTGTTCGAACAACAGCCTCTTGGTGTTTGTTCAGGTTCTTATGAACACAATGAAGTATTCTAGAATACTCATTCTCCCTGGGGTTGTCCATAACTTGTCATGATCTACACAACTGAACACCTTTACATAGTCAATAAACCACAGGTAACATCTTCCTGGTATTCTTTGCTTTTAGCCAAGATCCATCTGATGTCAGCAATGATGTCAGCAATCCCAGTGTCACATCCTCTTCTGAATCTGGCTTGAACCTCTGGAAGTTCTCTGTCAGTGTATGGTTGTAGCCATTTTTGTGTTATCATTAGCAAAATTTTACTTGCATGTGATATTAATGATAGAGTCAGATGATTTCTGCATTACGTTGGGTCACCTCTCTTTAGAATTGGCACAAATATATATCTCTTCTAGTCAGTTGGCTAAGTAGTAGTTATCTTCCAAATTTCTTGGCATAGATGAGTGAGTGTCTCCAGTGCTGCATCAGTTTGTTGAAATATTTCAATTTGTATTACTTGTTCTTTGCCACTTGCTTCAGGGCACCTTGGACTTCTTCCTTGGTTACCCTTGAAATGGTTGAACATCGACCATTTCTTTTTGGCACAATGACTCTGGGTATTCCCTCCATTTTCTTTTGATGCTTTTTGTATCATTCAATATTTTCCCAATAGAATCCTTCAGTATTTCAAGTCAAGGCTTGGATTTTTTAGTTCAGTTCCCTCAGCTTGAGAAATGCTGCACATGTTCTTCCCTTTTGCTTTTTTAACTCCATATCTTTGCACATTTCATTATAATATTTGATTTTGTCTTCTCAAGGTGACCTTTGAAATTTTCTGTTGAGCCCTTGTACTTCCTCTTTTCTTCCATTAGCACCTATACACAAGTTTCAGAGTCTCTTCTGACATCCATGTCTGTCTTTTCCTTCTTTCTTGTTTTCTTTATGGCCTTTTACTTTCTTCCTGTATGATAT
>NW_006408806.1:391762-392428 GCF_000296735.1 Chrysochloris asiatica | reverse complement strand
AATGTTTTATTGTGAATTATGTGATAGTTTACATGGGAGAACATTAGTTTTACATTCATTCTATCGTATATCATCTCATTGCCATGGTTACGATACCCTCCATGCAGCATCAACCAACCAAAGGGTATATCCTGCAAGCCTGCTCCCCAAACCCCCTGGGTCTTCAGCACACAGTCCTCTACCTCTCTGGATCTAATGTCCCCAGCTGCTCCATCGCTCCACGTCTTCATCTCTGCCTCCATCTCAGGCATCACTGCTTCTCTGGGTAGGGTTCCGCACTCCACTCTTCTCTGTTGATGGTCCTAGGGACCTCCGCTCCTAGACTGGAAAGTTAATCACTCCCCTTCTTACTATAAAATATCTACCTTTACATTTCCAAGCCTCACAATCAGTCCTGATAACAATTATTCACTATTGTATCACAAGAGACCCGTATGCATTTCATTTCATCAGCTCCACCTAGACAGATTGGATACTACTCACTGGAGATTCTACCTTCCTCCAGGCACACTGGATCTAGGTTCCCTCTTGAAAGCTTTTAAGGCAGTCACTTCTTGCCTTTGTAGCCCCAGCCCCCACTTTGGGTAGCCAATGTCCAAGTTGCCCATCCCTGTCTACTCTGTGTGTGGAGGGGGTGGGAATGATTCTTGCTGTAAGGATGTGTTC
>NW_006408806.1:383386-387944 GCF_000296735.1 Chrysochloris asiatica | reverse complement strand
ATATATATATATATATATATAGCCCTGGTGTGGCACCGTGGGTTAATGCACTGGACTACAATTTATATGAAGAAAATGGCTTACAATTGTAGAGGTGGAAAAGTCCCAAGTCTGGGTCAGATGAATCAAGATGGCAGGCAGATTCCGGAGGTAGATAGGCAGGCTGGTCTGCCATGCAGGCAGTCAGGTCCAGCAGACAGATAATAGAGCAGGCCACTGGCTCAAGTCCAAAGAAACAGAGGTTGGAGGATGAGCAGATGCAAGATCCAGACCCAGAAGAAAGTAGGCAAGCTTTGACTGAGTGACAGCTATATTCGAAACAGGCTACATACACCCCAAAGGAAATATTCTTTCTCTTGATTGACTACTCACAGCTAATCATCACAGAGTTATGCCTGTTCAACTTTGAGCTATGCCTGCTCAAAGTCAATCATCATATAGTTAACTGTACTGTGTTAGATCTCATCATGGGGATAACCACATCTCAACTATCAAACCACTGGGAATCCTAACCCAGTTAAGTTAGCACAAAGCCTAAACTATCATACCTTCTTTCTTGTTTTCTTCATGATCTTTTCTTTCTTCCTGTATGATGTTCTTGATGTCATCCCACAACTTCTCTGGTCTTGAGATGGCTTTTAAATTTAGGTGGGATGTGTTCCACATTCAAACCCTGGCTTTGTGTTGACTGATAATATGGAACTTTCCACTGTCCCTTTCCACAGATAATAGTCATTTGATTCCTGTGTATTACATCTGGTTAAATCCATACGTATGTCATCTTTTATGTTTTTAGAAAAGGTATTGGCAATGAATAAATAATTGGTCTTGCAAAAATCTATCAGGTGATCTCCAGCATTATTTATATCACCAAGGCCATATTTTCTAACAACTGACAATTCTCTTTATTTCCAACCTTTGCATTCCAATTGCCAATTCTTAGGAATACATCTTGATTGCATGTCTGATCAATTTCAGACTGAATAATTGGTAGAATTCTTCAATTTCAACATCACTTGCTTTAGTAATTTGTAAATTTTAATAGTAGTGGTATTAACGGATCTTCCTTGTAGGTGTATGGACGTTATTCTATCACAGAGAGCATTGTAGTTCAAGACAGATCTTGAAATTCTCTTTTTGATGATGAATATGATTTATATTCTTCTTTAATTTGCTTTTCTTCGCACAGTAAACCGTATGATTTTCTGATTCAAAATAGCCAATATCTGTCCATTTCAGTTCACTAATGCCTAGGATATTGATGTTTATTCATTACATTTCATTTTTGACAACTTTCAATTTTCCTACATTTATACTTCACACATTCTACATTAGTACTGTTAATGAATGTTTTCAGTTGTTTCTTCTCACTGTGTTGTGCCCCACAAGCAAATGAAGATCTCAAAAGCTTTTTTTCCATCTATCTTTAAGATCAACTCTATGTTGTAGGGACAGCTCTTGCTTTATTACAATTTTTATGCCTTCCATCCTGAGAGGCTTAACTTTGGACAGCAGATCTGTCAATATTCCACTGCTATTCATAACGTTGCCAGTGGCTAACCATTCAGAAGTAGTTCATCTCCTCTTCTTTCCACTCTTTCTTAGTTGGAAATGTCTGCTGAAAAATCTTCACCATGGGTGTCGGTCTAAGTTCAGGTTGTGCCTGTATTTTCATTTAACGCTAAGAAATTTCTGATTTTTCCCAATGGTAGTTCAATAGTGTGTTATCTAAATTCCACATGTTTGTATATTTTCCTGCTTTTTAGTATTTTTCTTTTTTTTATCAATTTCTAGCTTCACTCTGTTTTGGTCAGAGATGGTACTTTGTAATGATTTCTACCTTTAAAATTAACAAGTAGACATAGTGATCAACCTCTTTGAATAAATTCTTAAAAAAATAAAAATCTACCTTCTGTAATTTTAATAGGATTATTTAAAACTCAAGCAGTACCCCCAAATTAGGCATATTAAAATTTTTATTCAACTTTGATACATGCCTTGAAAATCCTACATTTAAAAAATAAACCAAAGGCCATGTATGTGATGATCTACGCTAAATAACAAAAGTACATTCACTATTTTTGTTAAGTTCCGTTAGCCAGTTCCGACTCAGCGACCCTGTATAGGGTTTCCGAGAAGCGAATGGTGAGTTTGAACCTCCGATCTTGTGCCACCTTTGCGGTCCAGTGCATTATTTTACAGCTCCACACCAGGACTCCAAAATTCACTATCTTGTTCTTATGTGCCATGGAGTTGGTTCCAACTCATAGCGACCCCATACAGGGTTTCCGAGGCTGTAAATCTTTAAGGGAGCAGATAGCCTCATCTTTCTCCCGCGGAACAGCTGGTAGTTTCGATCTGCTGACCCTGAGGTTCACAGCCTGAAACATAACCACTACGATACCAGTAAGACATAAAACTCACACCAAGCTTGTTGCCTTGGAGTTGATTCTGACTCATAGTAACTGCATAGGACAGAGTAGAGGTACTCCATAAGGTTTCTAAGCCTATAAATCTGTACCAAAACAGACTACTACATCTTTCTCCTGCAGAGCAGCTGGGGGCTTTAAACCAACAAACTTTTGTTTAGCAGCCAAGCTTTCAACCACTACTCTACCAGAGCTCTTTAGATAAGTCATAGTCACCCAGTTTTCTGATTCCTCTCTCATAAGGAATTTAACAATATATTGAAATAGAATGACTTGCAACCATTACAATCTGGAGTTCTGGGATAAAATTTTCAGCTCTGCTTGCAGAAAGTGTTGTCCTTAAACGACAGCACTGCCAAGACGAGTAATCAATAAATCAATAGAAAGAAGGAGCTACATCCACTGAACAAGCCCAAATTCCTTCAAGTTCATTTGTTTCCATTCTTTTCAGGGTATGAAATAACTAAGAGGTGCATAAATTAGAAATGATGCACAACCTATTCCAGCATGATAGAAAGGCGTACATAATTATCTCTTTTAAGACTACTAGATGGCACTTAAAAACAACAAAATCTAGTTAGTACTACTACTTTAAAATACACGCAAATTATCTTGAACTCCTTCTCCCACCCCTGACTCTGCTTAATTTTGAGCTAAAAGTTCCTTGTGAAACATTCAATAATATTTCAAAACTTGAATTTATCAATGAAAATAGTTTGCTCTTTGAAATAGCTACCTTAGAAGGACATAGTATATTTCAATAAACTATGTTGCCATTGCTGAAAACTTTAGGGGAAATTCCTCTTGGAAGGTTTTCAGAGTCTGCATTAATCTTTTTGTATCTATTCAGTAGTAATATTTTGGTTTATTTATTTATGCTGAGAGTGAAGTTGTTTCATTGTATAGTCTAAACAACCAAAGTCATTCCACTTAATAGCTAGTGGGAAATACATGAAGGTGAGTCAAAAATTATTTGCACTCTGGTGTTAGAATTTATTTTATTCAACTTTTAGAATAGACAAATATATCTTTTTAAATTTTTGAAAATTTTACATAATCTCCTTGTTTTTTAACACACATTGTCAACAAGCTTGCATATTCCCTTATTAAAAAATGTTTTAGGCTAGACTGTAAACCACAAACGCACTGCTGTCTTCACTTCTTCATTAGGGATGAATCTTCATCCTTGAAGGTCTGCTTTCAGGGGACCAAACAGGTGAAAGTCCGATGGAGTAAGATCGGGACTATAGGAAAAATGCTTTAACACCTAAAAGTGAAGTTTTTGCAGCGTATCAGCAGTGTGGGCAGAGGTGTGTGGGGACATGCATTGTCATGCAAGACACAACACCTTGGATAATAGTCTGCATTTATTCTTAATTTTAGGCTTCAGCTCTTCAGTGAGCATCTCACTGTAAAACTGTTGATTGTTGAATCTTTTTCCTTATAGTGTTCCAATACTGGCCCTTGAGAATCCAAGAAACAGATTCTAAGTGTCAGTTTTCCAGCTGATGGTTTACTTTTGAGCTTTTTCTTGGTTGGCGAGACTGAGGATGTTTCCATTCCATATTCTTTACTCCCAGGCTCATAGTGATGAATCCAGTCTCGGCACCAGTAATGATCTTTTTAAAGCAGTGTTTATCTTCCTTGGAATATAAGTCCAAATTTTGTTTGCAGATGTCTAAACACTTCTGTTTATGCTTTTCTGTGAGTTGTTTCAGTACCCACATAACATAAACTTTTTGAAACCCAAGTCTGTGGTGGATTATTTCATAGGTAGAGCCCTGGATGATTTGCAAATGATTTGCCACATGATCCACTCTCACTCATCTATTCAACAGAATCATTTCACATGCACCCTCAATGTGATATATGCAGCTGTGGATGGGCATTTTAATATAACTGGAATGGGGATAATTTTTGACTCGCTCTCATATAAAAATAGATAGGAAGATAGAAACTCTTTGTTTTTTTTGTCAATGCCCTCAGTACAGCTACGGGCTGGAATTGATGACACTTGACAACAACAACAACTCAGTGCACCTTGACTTTTTCCTTCAGTACCATTGTTATTTATTTATTTATTTATTTATTTATTTATTTATTTATTTATTTAATCATATGCTTCTTCG
>NW_006408806.1:382394-383286 GCF_000296735.1 Chrysochloris asiatica | reverse complement strand
CGCTATGGGTCGGAACCGACTCGACGGCACTTAACAACAACAACAACAACACTCCAAATCACAACATTATTAGTTTTAAATAGTTGTTAGGCAGCAAATATCTTTATGAAGAAACTTCTAGTCCTCTTTTTCTTACAAAGATTTCTCCATCAACTCAAATCTACAGCATCACTCAAACCAGATTCCAAATCCATCCTTTGACATCAGCTTTCCCTCTTTGGTGTGACTAATTCATTTTGTAATTCTCTCTGTTCTAGCCAATTATAGTCTCCTGAAGTTCAACCTTATATTGTCATTGTTGTTAGGTGCTGTCGAGTCAGAACTGACTTGATGACACTTAACAACAACATCTCTTGAAATACTTAAACATGGACCATTTCTTTTCGGTACAATGACTCTGTGTATTCCTTCCATTCTCTTTTGATAGAGAGGTAGATTGTTAGCAATGGTTAAGCAGTTGATTTAACTAACTGAAAGGTCAATAATTAGAACCCACCAGTGGGTCTTCTGGAGAAAAATGCCTGATAATATGTTCTAGTAAAGATTATAGTCTAGTAAACTCTATGTTACTTGGGGGTCATTATGACTTGGAATGGACTCAATTACAGTCACTAAAGCACGAGTAGACATCTTTCTGGTATTTTCTGCTTTTAGCTAAGCTCCATCTGATGTAAGTAATGATATCCCTAGTCCCACATCCTCTTTTGAATCTGTCTTAAATTTCTGGCAGTTCTCTTTCTATGTACCATTGCAGCCAGTTTTTAATTATCTTCAGCAAAATTTTACTTTCATGTGATATTAATGATATTGTTCAATGATTTCCAAATTCTATTGGGTCACCACCCTTTGGAATGGGTATAAATATGGATCTTTTCCAATCAGTTGGTAAGGT
>NW_006408806.1:352973-381624 GCF_000296735.1 Chrysochloris asiatica | reverse complement strand
ATTAGAGTTTGCTTTACATATTTTGGAGCTCTTTCATTGGGAGCATAGATATTTATTATGGTTATGTCATCTTGTTCAATTGTCCGTTTAATTGTGAGATTATGTCCATCTTTATTATGCTGGGTTTTGCCTTAAAGTTTATTTTATCAGAGATTAGTATTGCCACTCCTGTTCATTTTTTATTGCAATTAGCTTGGTGTATTTTTTTTTTTCCATCCTTTGACTTTCAATCTGTTTGTTTGTCTCTGTGTGTGAGATGTGTCTCTTGCAGACAGCTTGAACGATCTTGCTTTCTTATCCATTCTGCCACTCTCCGTCTTTTAACAGGCTCATTTAATCCATTTACATTCAGTGTAACTATCAATAGGTATGGATTAAATGCCACCATTATGGTTTTTTGTGTGGTGTTGCTGCTTTCTTTGTTCTGTGTGTCTTCCTTTGTTGAGTTCATGGTTTTTGTATTCTTTCTTGTGAGTCTCTTCATAGTTTTAATGTTTCCATGTTCTTCTTGGATTTTCATTTTCTTGGTATGTTGTGAAGTGTTCATTTTCTTTGAGGTTGCCTTATGGTACATTACCTTTTCTCTCCATTTTAGTGTAGTCTATTTTATCCTGTAATCTTCCTGATCTTCTCACCATCTGGATCTGTGTTCCTACGTGTTTATCTTCTTTTACATTGTAATTGTTTTGATTATAGACTGACCTCCCAGATTCTCTGTGTTTGTTCTTAAAGTTTTGTTCTGTTCTCGACTCTTCCTTCTGTCGATTTAATTCTGGGAAGTGCTGCCATGTATGTCAATCTCTGGTTGTTGTCTGTTCTTGTTGGTTCTCAGTCCACAGAACTCCCTTTAGGATGTTTTGTAGTGCAGGATTGGCTTTGGCAAAATCCTTTAGTTTCTGTTTATCCTGGAATGTTTTGATTACACCATCATGTTTCATTGATAGCTTTGGTGGATAAAGGATTCTTGGTTGGCAATTTTTTTTTGTTCAGCATTTTATATATGTCTCCCCATTGCCTTCTTGCTTGCATGGTTTCTGCTAAGAGATCCGAGCTTAATCTGACTTGCTTGCCTTTGTATGTAACTGTTCTGTTTTCCATAGCTGCTTTCAGGAGTGTCTTCTTATCTTTAATTTTCTATGTCATCTTCTGAATGTGGCTTGAATGTCTGGAAGTTCTCTGTCAATGTATGATTGCAGCCATTTCTGTATTACCTTGAGTAAAACTTTACTCACATGGAATATCAAAGATATTTTCTGATGACTTCCACATTCCGTTGGATCACCTGTCTTTGGAATGGTCACAAATATGGATCTCTTCCAATCAGTTGGCCAGATAGTCATCTTCCAAATTTCTTAGCATAGATGAGTGAGTGTCTCCAGTGCTGCCTCACTTTGTTGAAAGATTTCAATTTTTATTCTATCAATTCCTGATGCCTTGTTCTTCGCCAGTTCTTTCAGTGCACCTTGGACTTCTTCCTTCCTTCCAGTATCATTAGCTCTTGATCATATGCTACCTGTTGAAATGGCTGAACATCAACTATTTTCTTTTGGTACAGTGACTCTGTGTATTCCTTCCATCTTCTTTTGATGCTTTCTGCACCATTCAATAATTTCCCCAGAGAATCCTTCAATAATGAAAGCTGAGGCTTGAAATTTTTCTTCAGTTCCCCTAGCTGAGAAATACTGAGCATGTTTTTCACTTTTGGTTTCTAACTCCAGGTCTTTACACATTTTGTTATTATATTTGAATTTGTGTTCCTGAGCTGACCTTTGAAATTTTCTCTTCAGCTCTTGTACCTCCTCATTTCTTCCATTTGCTTTAGCATCTCCACACTGGAGAGAAAGTTTCAGTGTCTCTTCTGACATCCATTTTGACCTTTTCCTTCTTTCTTGTCTTCTTAGTGACTTTTTGCTCTCTTCACGTATGATGTTCTTGATGTCATCCCACAACACTTCTGGTCTTCTCTCTTTGGTGTCTAATGTATTAAATCGGTTCTTCAGATAATCTCTAAATTCAGGTGGGATATATTCAAGGTCATATTTTGGCTGTCATGGACTTTTTTCATTTTTTTTCAGCTTCAGTTTGAGTTTATATATAAGCAATTGATGGTCTATTCCACAATCTTCCCCAGACATGTTTTGACTGATGATATGGAGCTTTTCCATCTTCTCTTTCCACAGATGTAGTCAATTTGATTTTTGTGTATTCCATCTGGTGAGGTCCATGTGTATAGTTGTGTCTTATGTTGTTTAAAAGAGGTATTTGAAATGGGCAAATCATTGTTTTTGCAGAGTTCTGTCATGTGCTCTCTAGCATAATTTCTATCACCAAGGCCATATTTTCCTACTACTGATCCTTCCTCTTTGTTTCCATCCTTTGCTTTCCAATCACCAGTAATGATAAATATAACTTGATTCCATTTTTGATCAATTTCTGATTGAAAAAGTTGGTAGAATTCTTCAATTTCATCCTTACTGTCTTCAGTGGTTGGTGTGTAAATTTGAATAATAGTGATATTAACTGGTCTTCCCTGTAGGCACATAGATATTATCCTGTTACACACAGCATTGTACCTCATGACTGATCTTGATATGTTCGTTATGATAATGAATGTGACACCATTTCTCTTCAATTTGTTATTTCTGGCGTAGTAAACGATGTGGTTGCCAGATTCAAAATGACCAATACCAGTCCATTTCAGCTCACTAATGCCTGGAATATTGATGTTTTTGCATTCCATTTCATTTTTTGCAATATCCAATTTTCCTAGATTCATATTTCATACATTACATGTTCTGATTATTAATGGATGTTAAAACTGATTCTCTTCATTTTGAGTTGTGCCCCATCAGCAAATGAAGGTCCTGAATGTTTTACTCCATTCACATCATCACGGTCAACTCTACTATGAGGATGCAACTCTTCCCCTGTCACATTCTGAGTGACTTCCAATCTGACAGACTCATTTTCTGGCACTATATCTGACAGTGTTTCTCTGCAATTCATAAGGTTTTCTGCAACTAAATATTCAGAAGTAGTTCATCTCTCTTTCTTTCTAGTTTGTCTTCATCTGGAAGCTCATCTGAAACCTGTCCACCATGGGTGACCCTGCTGGTATTTAAAATACCCATGGCATAGCTTCCAGAATCACAGCAGCCCACAAGCCACCACAGGACAGCAAACTGACAGACAAGTGGTGGAAACCTTATATTAGGAATCTTAAATCCATTCCCTTATCTCCATCCCACTTCCAGTATTTGTTTTCCAACATGTACTTAATTTCCTAGTGCCACTGTAACAGAAATACCACAAATGGGTCGCTTTAACAAAATTTATTTTCTCACAGTTTTGGAGGTTAAAAGTTCAAATTAGGACATTGGCTGTGTTGAATCTTTTACTTATTAGTAGCCCTGGGATTTTCTTGTTCTTTTTTTTTTTTTTTTTTTTTTTACTTTCTTGTTCTTGGCGAACCTCATGTGCATGTATCTTTCCCAGTATGCACTTTTGTTTGCATCTAACCAGCTCCTTTTATACTTAGAAGTGATTGGGTTTATAATACTTTCCAATGGTATGGCTTCATCAGCATAATGTTAGATTGCTTTATGAAAAGTGATTACAATGATTTACATTCACAGGTATAGTGGTTCAGCTACCAACATGTATTTTGGGGGACTTGCAGTTCAATCCATAGTGCTCTTCAAAGGCATTCTCCATGTTACAGATAGAATGATCTTTTAAAAATGCAAGCCTCCTAAAACATGTGACAATGGTGCTAAATCACCATTTAGCACCCTCCTAAATCACTTTTGTGGCTTGCATTGCTTTCCGAATACAAGGCAAATGTCTATGTAGAACCCACAAGGGCATTCCTGATCTGATCCCAGTTTATCATAGAAGTGTTGGTGTTACCTCTCTTAAAATGCAGCATATTCTATTTTCCAGGAGTAAAAATATGGGCTGATATTTGTTCTCTTGCCCTTGTTTCTGGCTCACTCCTTCTGTTTCTTTCAGATTCAATTTAGAGATCAGATGTTCCAGAAAACTCCTAGCTTAATGAACTCTCTGGGGCCTTAACTCCACCCAAAACTGCTTTAGTAATCTCATAACTGCTGCTTATTTATTACATTTTATTGTTTCTTTCTATTTATTTGAAGTTCATCTTCATGCTAGTGCATAAGCTTGTTGAGGGCAGGCAGTATTCTGACTTAGTGGTGATTGTAGAACCTAGTGTTCATCACTGCATCCCTGAACTTAAAGTAAGTTTCAGTAATTATTTCTTGGATGAATGAGTAAATGAATAATGTTTTGATGTTTTGCTTATTGTTCTGTGACTTGTGAATAAATTTTATTGTTATTAAAATTCATTTAAAACTATTTTTCAAACTAAAGCCTTGAAACTTCTTCTTTCTGCCTCAGAAAAAACTGGGTTTTCCCACAAATGGTTGAGGAGTTCATCCTCTCATTGACTTTATGTCTCTGTTTATTTATCATCTCAGGGAAATCTTTTCAGACCATCTACATCACTCCATCGCCAAACACAGTTTTCTTTTTCTTCAGAGGAGTTACCTACTTTGGACATTATGTTCTATATTTATCTGGTAAATAATTTGTTTGCTTGCTTTTTTTTCACCATTGGGTCCCCAGCTCCTAAAATACTTCCGGGTATATGTTGTTTTTGTTAGTTGTCCCCCACTCATGACTACCCCGTGCTCAGAGGAATTAAACACTGCCTGGTCAGTCCTGTACCATGAGGAGTTGTAGATCAGAACCTTGTGATAGACAGGATTTTCTTTGGCTGGTTTTTCAGAAGTAGAACACCATGTTTTTCTTTCTAGTGTGTCTTAGTCTGGAAGATCCATTGAAATCTGCTCAGCATCATAACAATGCACAAATAACCACTGATAGTTGGGTGGTGCCTGAACATGAGGTGTATTGGCCAGGAATCAAACCCAGGGCTCCCACATGGTAGGTGAGAATTCTATTACCATGCAATTGACTAGCACATAAAATATAAGAACAGTTGCCATTGAGTCAATTCTGACTTATGGCAATCCCAAATGTATCAGAGTAGAACTGTGTTTCTTACAGTTTTCAATGACTGATTTTTCAGAAGTAGATTGCCAGGTCTTTCTTCCAAGGTACCTCTGGGTGGACTTGAACCACCAAGATTTTGGTTAGCAGCCACTTAATAGTGGAGTCCTGGTGATGCACTGGCCCAAAAGTTCGATTTAAACTACTAGGTTGATGATTCAAATTCACAAGGCACTTCTTGGAAACCCTATATAGGGTTTATATGAAGAAAAATTGAAGTTGTCAAGGATTTCATTTTTACTTGGATTCACAATCAATGCCTATAGAAACAGCAGTCAAGAAATCAAATGATATTTCAAATCTACTACAAAAGAGCTTTTTAAAGTATTAAAAATCAAAGATGTCACTTTGAGGACTACCAAACCCAAGCCATGGTATTTTCAATAGCCTCATTGTTGTTTTTACATACCGTGGAGTCATTTCCAACTCATAGCGAGCCTGTATAGGGTTTCCAAGGAGCAGCTGGTGAATTTGAACTGCTGGCCTTGCATTTCAAACTAACCTTGAGGACCAGTGTTTTATCTCACAGTGTCACACCAGGACTCCAAAAGCTTACAGCACCTGCTATTCCCAGGCGGTCTCCCATCCAAGTAACTAACTGGGCCCAACTCTGTTTAGCTTTTCAGATCAGATGTGTTTGGGCATAGGCATGCAAAAACTGAACAACAAATAAGCAAGACAAAAACAAAAAAGAATACATTTGTATTATGGTGCTAGTAAAGAATGGAAGATTATTGACTATATCAGAGACTCAGAGGGGTCTTGGTGTGGTACTCTAGGATAAATACTGGACTGCTAACTGCAAGGTTGGTGTTTCAAACTCAGCAGCCAAGATTCCTTGGAAACCTTATATGGGGTTGCTTTGAGTTGGAACGGATTCATTGCCACTTACCAACAACAATACCGACTGTCAGAACAATGAACAAATCTGTTTTGAAAGAAGTGCAACCAGAATGCTCCTTAGATGGGTAGCTGGTGAGACTTCATTTCACGTACATTGAACATGTTGTCAGGAGCAACCAGTTTCTGGACAAGGACATCATGCTTGGTTGTTGGAAAAGAGGAAGACCTTACAAGATTGACACAGTGGCTGCAACAATGGACTCAAATACAGCAGTGATCATGAGGATGGAATAGGACTGGACAGTGTTTTACTGTCTTGTATATAGGGCCACTTTGAGAAAGAAGCAACTGACTGCACCTAAAAACAAGATTAATGGTGGTGTTGTAGCTTGGCTTAAGTTAGATACCTTTATGATTCAAAGTCAGTTATATTTATTGCACCTCTCTGTGTGCAGCAATGGTCTACAAGGATGTTCTTACCTTCCACTTTTCCTAATACCCATTATCAGGACAGGAAGATAAAGAAGACATTGTGACATGAATATGCCTTACATCATTTGACACTAGAAGTGTGTGTGGATAGTGGAGGAGAAATGAACTCTTTCTTTGGGGAATTCCAAAATGCTGTAATGAGACTTAGCTTAAAATGAGGCTACAAGATGTCTTAAAATCACCAAACAGATATTCAGTGGTTATTAAAAATAATTCTGGCAGAAATAGAATATTGAGGTTACATTTCTAGACTTTGCTGAAGAAGTTATTAACTATTTAATTGCTAACATAACCAGAAAAAGGATGTGGAATGTCAATTTTAAGACCTCTACTTCAGATGCTACCATTATCATAACAAAAATAGAATACAATACAATGAAAATGAAAACAGCTTCACTCTGGAAGAGGACCACAGAGTCTGATATTGCTGGAGCCTTGGAGTATAAAAGTGCTACCTCTCAAACCTGATTACGCTAGCAGAGACAGACAGACTGACATATTTGGAAAGACTATCTTTTTTGTAACTAGGAAATTGAGCTACCAGAGATTGAAGGTATTCTGAGAATGAAATTCTAGCCCAAAGGAAAGCTGTATATAACTGCAAGAGTGGAAGGTATTACATTGGCACAAAATTGATGTGGCTAATGGAGGCTTATCTGGTTATCTCTTGATGGACATTTCTGTATTCTCAAAAAGACACAAGTATGTAACTGGAAGAATGCTTGAAAATCCTAAAACAAGCCTTGAGGATTAGGTGAATAATTGAATATGTTGGGTATGTTTTATTTGCTTCTCCTGATCTTACTTTGTTCTCAGGTCTGTAGGGATTATATGAACAGGTTCTCTGGTCTTCTGACTATTGGTTGTCTTGGTCAATAGGAAACATCATCAAGAGATGGAAGGGCAGAATGATAATGAGCTCAGGATTTTTAATTCCTTGTGTGGTAGACTGAAGATGGTAGCAAAAACTCTTTGTTACATCTCTCATTGAGAGCTATAATCCAGATTCCCCTCTCCTTTGATCTGAACTAGACCAAGGGACTTATTTGATGAATTGATTGCAGTGGAAATGAAGTTTGGGAGACATCTGAGGTTATGTCATCACAAGCAATCTTGTAACTTTCATCTACCCAGGTCACTTGGGACCTCATTCTTAGACGTCTGAGCTGCCATGTAGAAAGTCTGACTACCTTGTGGTTGCTTTGGATAAAAGAGTCATAGGAATGTCCCATGATCATGTAGACAGACAGAAATTTTGGGCATCTTCCATATGTTCCAGCTATCCCAGCTTCATCTTAGAGGAAATTCCAGTTCCAGCAGATATATCATGAAGAAATCCCAAAGAATCCAGTCAACACCAGAACTGAAACTCTAGGTATATGACTTGCTGTGAAATGGGTCTCTTGATCTGAGGTGATGCTGTGTGGGATACCATGATGATGGATAAGGCATCTGTAAGTCCATGGATAGTAGTTTTGGTAGAAGCAGTGCATGTGGGGAAGGCAAATCTACATTAATAGTAAGTGTCTATTTTCCAGTAAGAACAAAACACTGCCTTTGCTATGATGGAAGTGGTTCATATAATTAACCTGTCACCAGGTTGCTGGCAGATCTCCCCGAGGTATGGTCCCTTGTCTTGGACTCAATATTTGTTTCTGCTGCTGGCAGATTGGGCATTCAGTGACTGGAGCCAAATCAACCTTGGTGAGAAAGCCCATGCTACTGAATCCTTGCATAACTTTTCTCCCTGCCACCATGGCCACTTTGCTCATGAGTCCATTGGGCAATGACAGAAGTAACTGGAGTAATAGGATGATTAATTTACACAGAATGTATCATCCTGTCCATTTGATTGTTAGAATCCTTCTCTGCCAAGGTAACCCTTTAGTGTGTGTTCACATGAGACACAAATATCTTCATTTTAGGGCTCATTCAGAGAAGTCTATCCACATACTTCCGAATACTTCCTTGTCACCAGTTTTTCAATCATGTTCCTTTCAAGTCCCTGACCATCGAGCCAAACCATTGGCCACAGCCCATGAATCAGTATATAGTCCCACATCTTGTCATTTCTCCTTCCAAGCAAATGAACAACCTAGTGCACTACTTGGAGTTCTGCCCATTGGGAGGGTTTTCCTTGTACATGTCTAACTTTATGCCTCTGTGGATCAGACAACACCCAATTCATAATGGATAGTTCAGGTTGCTAAGTGCCGTTGAATCAGCTCTGACTCACAGCAACCCTGTACAGGGTTTCCAAGAAGCAGCTGGTGGGTTTATACTGCCCACCTTGTGGTTAGTAGTCCAGTGTTTGTACTACAGTGCCACACCAGGACTTAAAGCCCAATAACAATCTAGAAGAGGTTTCTCAAAAGGAAAGTAGTTATCTGCAGAGGATGGCAGGGCTTTGCTTCAAAATCCTAAGGATCTGTGCTGTGATTTACCAGCAGGGATCTGTCAATGACTCCAGACTGCATCTCTATCTGCCACTGATACTTCAATCACCATTGGATTAATGGGATCATATGGTAAATGTAGCAAACAACTGGCACAGCAGCTTGAACCTGTTGCAAAGCATTCTCTTGTTCTGAGTCCTATTCCAATTTAGCAGCTCAAGTCACTTGATAAATAGGCCAGAGTTGCACACCCAAATGAGGGATATACTGCCTTCAAAATCTAAAGAGGACCACAAGGCATTGTGCTTTCTTTTTAAGTTGTGAATGTGGCCAAATGCGATAGCTTATTCTTCACCTTAGTAAAAATATCTTTACATGTCCCACACCATTGGACACTTGGAAAGTTCACTGAAGTGGAAGGTGCCTGATTTTTTTTTTTTTGTCAAGTTTATTGCCTATTCTCTAGGACCTAGATGTTTTACCAAGTCTTGAGTCACTGATACTTCTTCCTTAATCATCAGTGAAATGGACCAGTGTGATGTCTTATGGCAGGAAAATGTGGAAAAGATTCCTGCAGACTAAATTGCGACATAGTGCTGGAGAGTTGATGTACCTCTGAGGTAAGACAGTGTAGGTGTGTTGTTGGTCTTGCTAGCTAAACGCAAATTGCTCTGGTGATCCTTAGAAATTGAAATTGAGAGAAAGGCATTAGCCTGGTCAATAACTGCATACAGGTTACCAGGAGATGTATTAATTTGCTCAAGCAATGAAACAATATCTGGAACATCAGTTGCAATTAAAGTCACTACCTAATTAACGTTAAGATAGTCCACTGTCATTCTTCAAGATCCATCTGTTTTTTAAACAGACCAGACAGGTGAGTTAAATGGGAATGTTGTGGGAATCACCACCCTTCAAGCTCTTGATTGTGTCACTAATCTCTGCAATCCCTCTAGGAATGTGGTATTGCTTTTGGCTTACTATTTCCTTAGGTAGAAGCAGTTCTAATGATCTCCATTTGGCTTTTCCAACTATGATAGCCCTTATTCCACATTTCAAGGATCCAATGTGGAGGTTCTACCAGGTCCAGAGTATGTTTATTCCAGTTATGCATTCTGGACTGGAGAAATTACTACAGGATGAGTTCGGGCAACCACTGGCCTCACTTTGAGATGGACCTTATCTAAGACTTCATTCATAACTTGACCTCCATATATAACCATTCTAACTGGTGGGTCATAGTGACATTTTTAGTCTCCTGGAATGGAATTGACATCCAAAGCTAGTGTCCAGTAATACCCTCAAATTCTGATTATTTCCTTTCCCCCAAAGAACAGTAAGTCTTGTAAAATGCCATCAATCCCTTTAGGAGAAAGACTAATTGTTTAAATTACTGGTGGCGTAGTAGCATCCTCCTTCAAGAAGACTCAGTCTCCCATTCATTCAGTGGGGATGTGAGTCTATAAACTGGCTCAAGTCTGGGAACTGATTGAGAGGTTGTGACTCTATTACAGCCACTGAAGTTAGATAGCCATTCACTTGACCTAGCATTCTTCTGCGTGTACAGATCAGGTAAATATTTAGTAGGTTTCCCATCTATTTCATTCAGGGACACCTTGCCTAAGTAGTCAATGCCACAAGTCCACATAAATCAGATTATTCCGATTACTACTTTGATTCTACTGTCCATTAGGGTAACCACATCCATCTTTTCCTTGTCTATTAAAGTGTCTTGACTCATTTATCAAGTTCCCACTGTCAAATCTGTCTTGCATAAAATAGCAATCACAGCAGTCTACAAGGAAGGTGGGGTCCTTCATTTGTTCCTCACTGTTGTGGTAAAGGGTGTGCCCTCTGGCACTCTGTGTATAGATATATCACTCTTTAACAGACCAGTTTCTGAAAGCCTTTGGATTCCTTCCTCTACAGAATACCAAGGCATTTTTTGGTACTTCAACTTGATGTATAGTAGACCACTACACAACTCATGCTTCAGTGAACCAGCCAAATAAAGTATTAGATCCTTTCCTAATCTCTCTAGCTGAAACACTGAATGAAGAATCTGTACTTAGTGGGCCCATATCAATAAACACAGACTGATCCAATCATAAGTTCCTTGCTCCATTATCCTACACCCTTAATAGCCATTCCCACACATACTCTCCAGGTATCTATTTGAACATATTAGAAAAATCAATTAGTTCTTTTGGAGTGTAGTATACTTCTTCATAGACACAATCTGTACTTCACCTTTTGTAGTTTGCTGGGACTTAAATGTAGTTCTAGATCTAGAAGCAATAACTGGTAGAGGTATTTTCTGGGAACATTCAATATTGTGTGATGCCACCACACAATGCCTCAGGCACCATCTCAGCAGGCATAGTTGGCTTTATCTTACTAAGAGTGTTGTGGTTAGGTGTAATTGAATTGGTACTGACTCATAGTGACCCTATGCACAACAGAACGAAACACTGGCTGATCGTGGGCCAACCTCATTATTGTTGCCACACTTGAGCCCATTGATGCTGTCACTTTGCCAATCCACCTTGCTGGGGTCTTCCTCTTTTTCTCTGACCCTCCACCTTACCAAACATGATAACTTTCTCCAGCAACTGGTCCCTCCTGACAATATGTCAGAAGTATGATAGAAGAAGTTTGGCCATCCTGGTCTCCAAGGAGCTCTCTGGCTGCACTTTTCCCAACACAGATCTGTTGGCTCTTTTGGCAGCCCATGGCACTTTCAATATTCTCCTCCAGCACCATAACTCAAAGGCATCAATTTTTCTACAGACTTCCTTATTCACTGTCCAGCTTTCACATTCATATGAAGTTATTGAAAATACCATGGCTTCTGGCAGGAACACCTTAGTCTTCAAGCTGACATCTTTGCTCTTCAACACTTTAAAAAGGTTTTGTGCAGCAGATTTGACTAATGCAATACGTTGTTTGATTTCTTGACTGCTGCTTCCGTGAGTGTTGATAGTTGATCCAAGGAGAATGAAGTCTTTGACAACTTCAATCTTTTCTCTATTGATAAGAATGTTGATTATGAATCCAGTGGTGAGGATTTTTGTTTTCTTTACATTGAGATGCAATCCATACTGAAGGCTGTGCTCTTTGATTTTCATCAGTAAATATTTTAACTCCTCTTCACTTTCAGCAAGAAAGGTTGTATCATCTGCATGGTGCAGGTTGTTAATGAGTCTTCCTCCAATCCTGATGCCACACTTTTCCTCACAGAACCCAGCTTCTCAGGTTTTTAGTCAGCATACAAGTTGAATAAGTATGGTGAAAGAATACAACCCTGTGGCATACCATTCTTAATTTTAAACCATTCAGTGTTCTTGTGTTCTGTTCAAACAACTGCTTCTGGGTCCAGGTACAGATTCCTCATGAGCACAATTAAGTGTTCCAGAATACTCATACTTTGCAATGTTGTCCATAGCTTGTCATGGTCCACACAATCGAAAGCCTTTGCGTAGTCATTAAAGCACAGGTAAACATCTTTCTGATATTCTGTGCTTTCAGTCAAGATCCATCAGAAATCACCAATTATATCCTTCATTCCACAACCTCTTTTGAATCTATCTTGAACCTCTGGAAGTTCTCTGTTAATGTATACTTGCAGCCGTTTCTATATTACCTGGGACAGCAAAGATATCTGATGATTTCCACATTCTGTTGGGTCACCTCTCGTTGGAATGCACACAAATACGGATCTCTTCCAATCAGTTGACCAGAGAGTTGTCTTCCAAATTTTTTGGCATAGATGAGTGAGTGCCTCCTCACTTTCTTGAAAGATTTCAAATTTTATTCTATCAATTCCTGGTGCTTTGTTCTTCGCCAGTTCCTTCAAAGCACCTTGGACTTTCTCCCTCATATCAATGGCTTTTGATCATATACTACCTCTTGAAATGGTTGAGCATTAACGATTTCCTTTTGGTACAGTGACTCCATGTATTTCTTCCATCTTCTTTTGATACTTTCTGCATCATTCAATAATTTGCCCAGAGAATCCTTCAGTAACGAAAGTCGAAGCTTCAATTTTTCTTCAGTTCCCCTGCTTGAAAAATGCTGACCATGCTCTTCCTAGTTGGTTTTCTGACTCCAGATCTTTGCACATTTTGTTGTGATATTTGACTTTATCTTCTGAATCTGATCTTTGAATTTTTCTGTTTAGTTCTTGTACCTCCTCATTTCTCCCATTTGCTTTAGCATCTCTACACTGGACAGAAAGTTTCAGTGTCTCTTCTGATATCCATTTTGAGCTTTTCCTTCTTTTGTGTCTTCTTAATCATTTTTTGCTTGCTTCCTGTATGGTGTTCTTGGTGTCATCTCACAACTCTTCTGGTCTTTGGTCTTTACTGTTTAATGTATCAAATCTGTTTTTCAGATAATCTCTAAATTCATGTGGTCATATTTTGGCTCTCGTGGACTTGTTTTCATTTTCTTCCATTTCAGTTTGAATTTGCATATGAGCAATTGATGGTCGGTTTCACAATCTGCCCCTGGCCTTGTTTTGCCTGATGATATGGAGCTCTTCCATCATCTCTGTCCACAGATGTAGTCAGTTTGATTTCTATGTATTCCATCTAGCGAGGTCCATGTGTATTGGGTTGAATAAGTATGGTGAAAGAATACCTAAAGAAGGTATTTGAAATGAACAATTTATTAATTTTGCAGAAATCTATCATGCAATCTCCAGCATCATTTCTATCACCGAGGCCGTATTTTCCAACCTTTGCATTCCAATTACCAGTAATGATCAATACACCTTGATTGCATGTTTGATCAATTTCAGATTGAAGAAGTTGGTAGAATTCCCCTATTTCATTCTCACTGGCTTTAGTGGTTGGTGCATAAATTTGAGTAATAGTGGTATTAACTGGTCTTCCAGAGGATATAACGGTTTTACTGATAGTGGATCAGTAGACAAAGATGGGGTAATCTCTTCAGAAAGGAGGAGTAGTGATGTTTGCAAGAGCAATTCAACAAAATTAAGAGGCTTAGTGTCTTTAGCTTCCTAATTATTTGCCAGTCCCCATCCCAAGTTTCAGGATCCCATTTCGTCCCAATCAGCACCCTCACTTTAATATCAAATACCATTCAAGATTGGGAATTCATTTGGAACACTCCAAAGTCCTGAGTTGGTCTCTTTCCTTTACCACTTGTTCTGTTGTCAGTTGTTGTGAAGTGCCGTCGAGTCGATTCTGGCCTATAGCGACCCTGTATAGGGTTTCCAAGGAGCAGCTGGTGAGCTTGAACTGCCGAACTTGCAGTTCAAATGGCTTTGCAGTCTAGCACATTAACCCACAGTGCCACACCAGGACTCCAGTTGTTGTTTTTGTTGTTATGTGCCATAGAGTCGGTTCTGATTCATAGTGACCTTGCACAGGGTTTCTGAGGCTGTAAATCTTTACAGGAAGAGAAAGCCTCTTCTTTCTTCCACGGAACAGCTTGTAGTTTTGAAATGCTTACCTTGCGGTTCATAGCCTGATTTGTAACCACTATGCTACCAGAGCTCTTTAGGACTCCAGTAGAACCAATTAATCAGCTTCCCTATAGTTTTCATCCTTATAAAATTACAGAAAATACACGATTACCCAGAGTCTCACTTGACACCAGTATTTGATCTACAGGTGGTAATATTTTTATATTAACATTGTTACCTCATGCCATGGATTGGTAATACCCTCTTTACTAATGTTGTTGTTAAGTGCCATCAAGTCAGTTCTGACTCATCACAACTCTGTATGGAGTTTCTGAGGAAAGGCTAGTGGGTTTGAACTATTGATCTGGTTGATCAAACTGACTTTGTGGTCCAGGGAATTATACTACAGCGCCACACCAGAACTTATCTTAACTAACAGAAGATAGTTATCAGTGCCATTGAGAAATGAATTAGAAAACCCATATTTATGATTGTGTTTCTTTAGAACTACTCCAAATACCAAATAATTCAGATTGGATTGTTTAGAAAAATAAAACCAGTGAAATGTACATATTGTTATATAACGAAAAGTTTATATCAATCAAGGAAATGGCTCACATAGTTGTAGAGGTGGGAGAATCCCACGTCCAGGTCAGATGAACCAAGTTCAGCAGGTCAGATGAGAGGCAGGTCTGGCAGGCAAGCAGACAAGTCTGGGAGGGAAGAAGGAAGGCTACTGATGAATTGGCAGGTAACAGAGCAGGCCATTGGCTTCAGTTCAAAGAACCAGAGGTTTGAGGATGAGCCAGATGCAAGAACCAGATCCAGTAGAAAGCAAGCAAGTTTGCCTGTCTAATATATTGGAAACAACTCACACCCCAGGAAATATATTTTAAATTGATTGACTGCTCATAGCTGACCTCATCATAGTCAATTACATTATATTAGGTCTCTGTATAGGGATAACTGAACTCTTGGTATAGCTCTGTTGGATCAGCACTAGACTGTGAACCACAAGGTTGGCTATTCAAACCTGCCAGCTGTTTCTTGGAAACCATATACATACAGGGCCACTTTGAGTCAAAACCAGCTTGACAGCTCTTAACAACAACAAAAAGGGGATAACTACATTTCAATTGCCAAGCCACTGAGATTTCTGGCCCAGTCAGGTTGACACAGAACCTCAGTTGTCAAACTTCTCTACACTCAAAAGCAAGTTTCAGAATCTTTTCTGACTTTAACTTTGGTCTTTTCGTTTTTCCTGTGTTTTTAATGACCTTTTGCTTTTTTCATATATCATGTTCTTGATGTCATCTCACAACTCTTCTGATTTTCGGTCATTAGTGTCTATGCACTAAATCTTCCCTTGAAATGTTCTCTAAATTCAGGTGGGATATTTTCAAGGTCATATTTTGACTCTTGTGGAGTTATTTTAATTTTCTTTAGCTTTAGCCTGAACTTGCATATGAACAATTGATGGACTACCACCATTGGCCCCTGGCATTATTTTAACTAATAATATTGAGTTTCTTCATCTCTTCCCACAGGTATGGTCAATTTGATTCCTGTGTATTCCATCTGGTGAAGTATTTGTATATTGTTGCTTTTTATATTGCTGAAAAAACGGTATTTGCAATGAATAAGTCATTGGTCTTGCAAAAGTCTATCATGTGATCTCCAGCATTGCTTCTATCACCAAGGCCATATTTTCCAAATATGGATTATTCCTCTTAGTTTCTAACTTTTGCATTCTAATAATGAGTAATTATCTATGTCTTGATTGCATGTTTGATCAATTTCAGACTGAAGAAGTTGGTAGAATTCTTCAATTTCATCATCACTGGCTTTGGTGTTTGGCGTATAAGTTTGAATAATAGTGGTATTAACTGATCTTCTTTGTAGGTATGTGGTTATTATTCTATTATAGACAGCATTGTACCTCAAAATAGATCTGGAAATCTTCTTTTTGATGATGAAAGCCATGTCATTCCTCTTCAGTTATTCATTCCCAGTATAATAAACCATATGCTTGTTAGATTGAAAATGGCCAGTACCAGTCCATTTTAGCTCACCAGTGCTTAGGGTATGGATTTTTATGCATGCCATTTCATTTTTGATGACTTATAATTTTCTTAGGTTCATATTATATACATTTCACATTCTGATTATTATGTTTGAAGCTGTTTTTTTCTCATTTTAGTTGTTCCACATCAGCAAATGAAGGTCCTGAAAGCTTAACTTAATCCAAGTCATTAAGGTAACTCTACTTTGAGGAGGCAGCTCTTTCCCAGTCATATTTTGAGTGCCTTTCAACCTGAGGGTCTCATCTTCTGACATTATCATATAATGTTCTGCTGCTATTCATAAGATGTTCAGTGGCTAACCACTCAGAAGTGGTCCACTTCTTCTTAGTCTTAGTCTATAAGCTCTGCTGACACCTGCCCACTATGGATGACCCTATTAGTATTTAAAATACTGGTGGCATAGTTTCCAGGATCACAGCAACACACACTCCACAAAATTATGACAAATTGACAGACAAGTGGTGGGATTAGCCATTGAAGAACTTATCAATAGCAGTGGAACATTATGCTATTGTTTACATCATTTTACAGATGAAGAAACTGAGTCTTGTAGGCATTGCATAACTAGTCTAAGGACTCATAGATAGTTATAAAGTAAGGACTCCAACCCATAAAGTTGTATGCAATGTCTACACTGTGTTATACTGCTGAAACTTGTCTCAAAACATTAAGAAACTATGAGAAGTGAGTTACCCTCATTTAATTTTGATTAATGAATGTATGTGCCTTTAACTTTCACAGCCATTAGAGATGAAGATGAGAGAGGAGACTGAGGGGCCCTCAACTGACAGATATTAGAAAGGATAAATGTACTTTTGTATCTGTTGCTGTGTAACATTTGTTGTTATTATCAGATGCTATTGTGTTTTCTCCGACTCATAGCAACCCTATGAACAAAACACTGCTTGGTTCTGTGTTTTGTTCTTGGTTCTTGGTTCTCACAATCGTTGGTATACTTGAGCTTATTGCTGCTGCCACTGTGCCAGTCCATTTTGTTGGGGGTCTTCCTCTTTTTTGCTGACCTCCATTTTACCAAACATGATGTCCTTCTCTAGGAACTAGTCTTTCCTGATAATCAGTCTAAAGTATGAGAGATAAAGTCTCACCATCCTGTCTTTAAAGGCACATTCTGGCTGTACTTCATCCAAAAAAATTCTTTCAGATTTTTTTGTTCTTCTGGCAGTCAATATTCTTCTCTAACACCCTAACTCACATGCATCAGTTCTTCTATGGTCTTCCTTATTCATTATCCAACATGCAAGAGGGTATTAAAAATACCATGGCTTGGGTCAGGCGCACCTTAGTCCCAAACTGACATTTTTGCTCTATAGCACTTTAAAGAGGTCTTCTGCAGATTTGCCTAATGCAATATCTCATTTGAGTTCTTGATAATCTGCTTCCATGAGTGTTGATTGTGGATTTAATCAAAATGAAGCCTTTGACAACTCCAATCTCTTGTCCATTTATAATGATGCTATTTATTGGTCCAGTGGTGAGGATTTTTACTTTTTTTACATTGAGGTGCAACCCATACTGAAGTCTGTGGTCCTTAATCTTCATCAATAAGTACTGTAAATCCTCCTCATTTTCAGCAACGCAGGTTGTATCATCTGATTATTAATGAGTCTTCCTCCAATCCTGATGCCATGCTCTTCTTCATATAATCCAGATTCTTGGATTATTTGATAAGCATACAGATTGAATAAATACGGTGAAAGAATACAACCTGGCGTGCACCTTTCCTGATTTAAAACCATTTAGTGTCTCCTTGTTCTGTTCAAACACCTCTTGGTCTATGTACAGGTTCCTCGTGAGCACAGTCAAGTGTTCTAGAATACTCATTCTCTGCAATGTTGTCCATAGCTTGTCATGATCTATATAGTAGAAAGCCTTTGCATGTCAATAAACCACAGGGAACCATCTTTCTGGTATTCTCTGCTTTCAGCCAAGGTCCATCTGTTGTCAGTAGTGATATCACTAGTTCCACAGCCTCTTCTGAATTGGCTTGAGTTTCTGTAGTTCCCTATTGATGAACTGTTGCAGCCATTTAAAAATTATTTCAACAAAATTCTGTTTGCATGTGATATCAATGATTTTGTTCTATGATTTCTGCATTACATTAAGTCACCTCTCTTTGGAATGGGCACAAATCTAGATCTCTTCCAGTTGACTGGCCAGGTAGCTGTCTTCTAACTTTCTTGGCATACTTGAGTGTACACATTCAGTGCTGCATCAGTTTGTTGAAAGATTTCACTTTGTATTCCATCAATTCCTGGAACCTAGTTTTTTTTGTTTTTGTTTTTTTTTGCCAATACCTTCAGTGCAGCTTGGAATTGTTCCTTCAATATCATTGGTTCTTGATCATATGCTACCTCTTGCAATGGTTGAGTAGTGACCATTTCTTTTTGGTAGAGTGACTCTGTGTATATCTTCCATCTTCTTTTTTTTAAAAAAAAAAAAAAAGCTTTTATCATGAATTAAGTGATAGTTTATATTGGAGAACATTAGTTTTGCACTCATCCTATGCTATTTTTTTTCATTGCTAAGGTTACAATCCCCTCCACGCATCATCATTCAACAGTATTTGCTTTCATTCCCTCTGGTTTGTTTGTTTGTTTTTTAATGCACACAAAAACATTCAGGAATATATAATCATTTAAACAACTCAAGGGTACATTCTACAAGCCTGCGTCCTGGCCTCCAGCATACAGCCTTTCTCCTATGAATCTAGAGTCCTCAGCTGCTCTATCTCTCCATGTCATCATCTCGGCCTCCATCTCTGGTGTTGCTGCTTCTTTAGATAGGTAGGGTCCCACATTCTGCTCATGCTCTTCTCCCTTGATGGTCCTAGGGTCCTCTGTTGATGCAATGTATGTTACAAAACTTCTACCTTTATAGTTGTTACCATCACAATTAGTCATGATAACAATTACTCACTATTGAATCATAAGAATCTTATCTCCATCTTCTTTCACTAGACCCATATAGACTAGATGAAAATTATTCATTGGGGTTCTCCCTCCCTCTGCAAACTCTGAAACTCAACTCCCTCTTGAAAACTTGTAAGCCAGTCACTTTGTGCCTTTATACTCCCTCCCCCCCCCGCCCCCCCATTTTTGCTAGCCAATATCTAAGTTGCTCTTCCCTATTTATCTTGTGTATGGAGGGGATAGGATTGATCCTTGCCTTCCATCCTCTATTGATGCTTTCTCAATCGTTCAATATTTTCCCCAGTAAATCTTTCAATGTTTCAAGTGGAGATTCGAATTCTTTTCTTCAGTACTGTCAGCTTGAGAACTGTTGAGTGTGCCATTTTTTCATTTTGATTTCCTAACTCCAGGCATACGCACATTTAGTTAGAATACTTGACTTTGTCTTCTTGAACTGCCCTTTGAATTTTTCTCTTCAGCTTTTTAACTTCCTCATTTCTTCCATTCTTTTAGCGTTTCCACACTGGAAAATAAGTTTAAGAGTATTTTATGATATCCATTTTTGTCTTTTCTTTCTTTCCTGTCTTTTTAGTGACCTTTTGCTTCCTGTATGATGTTCTTGATGTTATCCCACAGTTCTGGTTTTGGTCATTAGTGTCTAATGTATCAAATCTATTCTTGAGATGATCTCTAAATTTAGTTGGGTTATACTCAAGGTCATATTTGAGTCTCGTGGACTTATTTTATTTTCAGCTTGAACTTGCACATGAGCAATTGACCATATGCTCCATAGTTGGCACCTGGACTTGTTTTGGCTGATGATATTGAGCTTTTCTACCATCTCTTCCCACAGATGTAGTCAATTTAATTCCTGCCTATTACATCTGATGAGGTCCATGTTTATAATCGTCTTTTATGTTGGTTAGAAATGCATTTGCAATGAATAAGCCTCTGGTCATGCAAAATTATATTATGTGACCTCCGGCATAATTTCTATCACCAAAGCCGTATTTTCCAACTACCGGTCCTTCTTGTTTCCAACCTTTGTATTCCAACCACCAGAAATTATCAGTACTACTTGGTTGCATGTTTGATCAATTTCAGACTGAAGAAGTTGATTCAATTCTTCAGCTTCATCATTACTGGCTTTAGTGGTTGGTACATAACTTTGAATAATAGTGATATTAACTAGTCTTGCTTGTAGCTGCAGAGGATATTATCTTATCATAGATAGTGTTGTACTTCAAGACAGACCTTGAAATGTTCTTTTTGATGATGAATGTGATACCATTCCATTTCAATTTATCGTTTCTGGCACAGTAAACCATGTGATTGTCAGATTCAAAATGGTCAATACTAGTCCATTTCAGTTCACTAATGCCTAGGATTTTGACCATGACTATTAGACGGATGCTTTATTTACAGGTAGTGTAGTAACAGAATCAGGGTAAAATGTAAATAGAAGATTTAATGTGGCAAAATTATTCACTCACTTCAAACAAATCCTAAAATCACATGTAATCCAGTCTTTTTCCTTAATCTCCAACTCCTCTATTAGTTATCTGAATTGCCAAGAATGTGTGATAGATATATAAAAAAGCCCCTATTTGCCTTGCAAATGGAAATGCTTGTTGAAATTTGGTTAAATAAAAATTAGCAAAAGCACAATTTGAAATACATAATAACAATATTGTTGTTGTTAGGTGCCATCAAGTCGGTACCGACTCATAGCGACCCTATGCACAGAAGAACGAAACACTGCTGGATCCTGGGCCAACCTCACTATCGTTACCATGCTTGAGCCTATTCATTGATGCTGCAATCATCTGATATTATTTTTAAAGGTACAGCCTAATTTCAAAAATAGCAACTACAAAATGACCATCCTGGTATAAAACTCCCTTTGAACAAAATGTTTGAAAGCATTTCATGAATTTGAAAGGAAAGTTTGCAAAAACAATTCCTTACTGACAATCCCAAAACTACAAAAATAATAATTCTTTAAATATGAAGAATATACCCTCTCTTTTTTTCTTTGCTTTTGATTTTTGGAGGGCTATATTTTATACAGAGTCCTGGTGTGGTGCTATGTGTTAACGTGCTGGACTGCAAGGTCAGCAGTTCAAGCTCACCAGCTGTTCCTTGGAAACCCTCATAGTTGGTCACTATGAGTCAGAACCAACTAAATGGCACTTAACAACAACAACATATTTTATATGGTGGACTGGTGTTGCACTCTAGGATAAGCACTGATCTGCTAATCACAAGGTTGACAGTTCAAACCCACCTGCTTCTCCTGGAAATGCTATACAGGGTTGCTGTAGTTAGAATCCATTCAATGACACTTAACAATATTTCGTGCAGGACCGTGGGTGGTGCAAATGATTTGTGTTCACTTAATAACTTCAAAGGATAGCAGTTTGGACCCATCCAGTGGTGTTATAGAAGAAAGGTCTGGCAATCTGCTATTATAAAGATTGTTGTTGTTACGTGCCTTGGAATCGGTTCCGACTTGTAGTGACCCCTGTACAGGGTTTCCGAGGCTGTAAATCTTTACGGGAGCAGAAAGCCTCCTCTTTTTCCCCTCGGAACAGCTGGTAGTTTCAAACTGCTGACCTGAGGTTAGCAGCCAGATTCGTAACCACTACGCTACCAGATTTACTGCGGAAAAGAAATGCCTTGTGCAGCAGTTCTACTCTGTAACATATGGGGTTGCCATGACTCAGAATTGACTTTATGGCAGCAGGTTAAGTTTTTTGCAGGATCATTTGAAATAAACATTTCTGCTGCCTACTTATATTCATTTCTCCTTTCCTTATTCTCACAGTTGTTGTTGTTGTTAAATACCATCGAGTCGATTCTAACTCATAGCGACTATGTATTGGGTTTCTAAGGAGCAGCTGGTGAGTTTGAACCGCTATCCTTGCAGCTCAAACTGACCTTACCGTACAGTGCTTATCCTACAGCACCACCCCTCTAGAACCAATCTTTTGATGCACAAGAGGGTATGTACCTAATTAATAATAATGTAGGAGAGGTTTCAAAGGAACATCTGAGGAAGAACTTACCACAGTTAACTGTACTCCATCCCCTTGATGTTAACATATTTCTTCTGCATTTGTTTTGATTATCTTCAGGTTGAAACTTCTGTTAAGCAGAGAAAAATTGAACTAAGCAGAGAAAAATTGAACTAGAACTACCAGAGTAAGTCACCTCTAAGATCTGCCCTCCTTGTTTTCTTCTAGGTGATTTAGCCAAGTATACCTGATTGCTTAAGTCAGTTTCAGTTTGGTTTGCTGTCATTTGTGGCTGAAAGTTGGTATGTCAACATTGTTTTCTAATCAGAAACTCTGTTATAAAAATAATTTTGGTGGCGATTCAACAAAATAAGTAAAAAAGATATTTCTTGCTTATGGTATGAAAATGATAGCACTGTCAAATAAACCTAGACAGCTATACATAGGGCCTGACAAGTCAAATACACATCCTCTATGAGGATGTGCTGGACTGCAAAGTTGCTTTGAACCACAATGTTGGTGGTTCCAGCTTACCAGACACTCCTTGGAAACCCTACACAGGGTTGCTATGGGTCGGAACCAACTTCACAGCACTTAACAACAACAAGGAAAATATTAGAGTCCTAGTGTGGCACTGTGGGTTAATGTGTTGGACTGCAAGATTGATTTGAAGCACAAGGTCAGTGGTTCAAGTTCACTAGCCACTCCTCAGAAACCATATACAGGGTTGCTATGAGTTGGAACTGATTTGATGGCACTTAACAATAACCACAAGTATAATATTAAGTATTATATTATACTGCTTCTGGCATCATGAGTTAAGCATTGGGCTGCTAACTATAATGTTGGCTTTTCAAATCTACCAGCCACTCCAGGGGTAAAAAGATAAGACTGTCTATTCCCATAAAGATTTACTTTTTCAGAAACCCTAAGGAGCAGTTCTGATGGACTCAAGTGTGACAACAGTAGTGAGGTTGGCCCAGGATCGGGCAGTGTTTCGTTCTGCTGTGCATAAGGTCACGATGGATCAGTACCGACTCAATGGCACCTAACAACAACAACAATAAGGAACAGTTCTACTTTGCCCTATAGGATTGCTGTGAGTCAGAATCAATTTGATGGTGAACAGTAAAGAGAATCACTAGTATTTGAGAAACTAAAGTTGTTTCAATTTTTAATGCAATGTTTCATTTTTAAAAGAACATTTGACCCTTGAGCAGATGATGGCAATATACATAATTTAAAAAAAAATCACTAAACTATCAGTATTCCTAGGAAACTCTGTACTTGATCGCTATAAGTCAGGACTGACTCCAAGGCACTTGACAATTGTTAAGTGCCGTCAAATCGTTTCTGACCCATAGCAACCTTGAACAGGGTTCCCGAGGCTGTAAATTTTTATGAGAGCAGAAAGCCTCATGTTTCTCCTGTGGAGCAGCTGGCAGTTTTGAACTGCTGACCTTGTGGTTCTCAGCCCGATTCGTAACCACTACACTACCAGAGCTCCTTTTACCAACAATAGCAAACTACTAATTTGCATAACCTTATGCACAACAGAATGAACTGCCCAGTCCTGTGTCATCCTCACAATTGTAGTTAAGCTTGAGCCCATTGCTGGTGCCAATGTGCCAATCTATCTCATGGGGTCTTCCTCTTTTTCGCTAACTCTTCACTTTGTCTATCATGATATCCTACTCCAGGGACTGGCCTCTCCTGACAATATGTCTGAAGTATGAGAGACGAAGTCTTGCCATACTGACTTCCAAGGAGCATTCTGATTATACTTCTTCCAACACAGATTTATTTGTTCTTCTAGCAATCCATGGTACTTTAATATTATTTTCCAAAACCATAGCTCAAATGCATCAGTTCTTCTAAAGTCTTCCTTATTCACTGTCCAACTTTTGCATTCATATTAAGCTATTGAAAATAGCATGACATAGGCCAGGCACACTTTAGTCCTCAAAGTGACATCTTTGCTCTTGAACACTTTAAAGAGGTCTTGTGCAGAAGATTTGCCTAATATAATATTTATTTGATTTCTTGACTGCTGCTTTCATGAGTGTTGATGGTGGATCCAAGAAAATGAAGTCTTGGACAACTTTAATTTTTTTCTCCATTTATCATGTTATTTATTGATCCAGTTGTGAGGATCTTTATTTTCTTTACACTGAATACAACCCATACCAAAGTCTGAGGTCTTTGATCTTCATGAATAAATATTTTAAGTTTTCTTCATTTTCAGCAAGCAAGGTTATCATTTACATTTTGGAGGATGTTGTGAGTCTTTCTCCAATCATGATGCCATGTTCCTTCTTGATATAATCTAGGTTCTCAGATTATTTGTTCAGCATACAGATTGAATAAGTATGGTGAAGGAATACAACTCTTACACATACCTTTCCTGATTTTAAACCATTCAGTGTCTCCTTGTTCTTTTCAAATGACTGCCTCTTGATCTATGCAAAAGTTCCTCATGAGCACAATTAAGTGTTCTGGAATGCTCATTCTCCACAATGTAGCCCATAGCTTGTCATGATGTACAGAGTTGACACCCTTTGAATAGTCAATAAAACACAGTAAAATCCTTCTGGTATTCTCTGTTTTCAGCCAAGATTTGTCTGATGTCAACAATGATACTTAGTTCCATGTCCTCTACTGAATTCAGCTTGAACCTCTTGCAGTTCCCTTTCAATGTACTGTTGGAGCCATTATTATTATTATTTTAAAAATTATCTTGACTAAAATTTTACTTGCACGTGATATTAATGACATTGTCTGATGATTTTATATTTCACTTAGTCACCTCTCTTTGGAATGGACACAAATATGGATCTCTTACAATCAGTTGGCCTTTCAAATTTCTTGATATAAATGAGTGTGTGCTGCATCAATTTGTAAAATGTTTCAGTTTGTATTTCATTAATTCTTGGAGCCTTGTTCTTTGCCAAGACCTTCAGTGCATCTTGGATTTCTTCCTTCAGTACCACTGGCTCTTGATCATTTGATACCTCTTGAAATGGATGAATATCACCCATTTCTTTTTGATACAGTAATTCCATGTATTTCTTTTACCTTGTTTTGTTGGTTTTTGCATCATTCAATATTTTGCCCAAAGAATCCTTCAGTGTTTCAAGTTGAGTCTTGAGTTTTTTCCTCAGTTCTTTCAGCCTAAGAAATGCGGAGTGTGTTCTTCCCTTTTGATTTTCTAAATCCAGATCTTTGCACAAGATGATCTTTGCATCAGAAGAGGTAGTCTACTTCTCAATGCTTAGCCATTGTAAACCTTATGAATAGCAGTGAAACACCATCTAATAGCACCATAAAATTGAATATTCAATATTGAAACAAGATGAAAAGCACCAGAATATTGTCAGATATAGTGTCGAAAGATGAGTTGGATGTACCCAAAATGTAACTGTGGAGGAGCTGCTTCCTCAAAGTAGAGTTGATTATGTTGATGTGAATGTAGTAATGCTTCTGGGACCTTCATTTGCTGATGGGATACAGCCACAAAAGAGGAGAAACAATTGTAAACATGCATTATTAACTGACACATGGAATGTATGAAATATGTATCTAGGAAAATCAGGAGTTGTCAAAAATGAAATAGAATGCATGAACATGACATCCTAGACATTAGTGAGTTGAAATGGACTAGAATTGGCCATTTTTAGTCTGATAACCACAGGGTTTACTATGCTGCAAATGACAAAGTACTAATACGGACTTTCAAACTGAAACTAACTTAAACAATTAAACTAAAACAATGAGTCCTTTTGTTTAAAGACCAAGCAAGAATGAATAATTAGCAACTTATGAATTATCATTTTACTTATATTTCAATTCTAAATGTGAGCTCATTTTTTGAATAAATATGCTCTTGAATATAAAATAGAAGCTGAATTTACTTAAATATTTTTAAGTTTTCATTTGTTAAGTGATTATTTATGGTTTGCAATCAAATTACTTCTGGATAAAGAAAAAAATCATTTTTTGACTGAAGCTGTAATTTTTTTTAAATATGCTTGCTTTCCTTCCTACCAAGTATTTATGACTCATTTATTTGAGTAAAAGGGTGAAAATTGACCTAGCTGTTATCTGAGCTAGAAGATTGCTTTTAGTAGAATAAACAATAATATTATTGCTATTTAAAAACTGAGTACATAGCAGAATACCTGATCTGTTGAATCAGAATTTGTTCATATCTAATCAGTGCATGTTCTAAGTTGATCTTAGAAATGCTATTTTCCACGCATTCATGGAATGATATAGTTCATTATGCTAAACATTTTTTATTAATTCGTTTGAAAGAGCAATAATCCTTAAGTAAAATTAACAAATTTACATTGACTAACACTATATGCAAAGTGTTATATTTAAACATCATTATTTTCTCCTTGTTACATATAATACATCTAGTTTTTAAAAGACACCTCATAAGGTGAAGGTAGAATCTTATCTTCCTTATCTTGAGTAAAGAAAACCTAATTTGTAACTGTAAAGAAAATCTAGTCCCCAAACATGAAAAGTGATCATGATAATCACTGTTGTTAGGTGCCTTCGAATTGGCTCAGACCCAATATGCAACAGAACAAGACAGTGCATTCTCCCACACCATCCTCACAATTGTCATGATTGAGTCCATTGTTGTTGCCATTGTGTCCTTCCAACCTGAGAGACTCATCTTCTGGCACTTTATCTGACAATGTTCTGCTGCGATTCATAAAGTTTTTAGTGGCTAACTCTGGTGTGGCATTGGGGGTAGACGCACTGAACTGCAAAGTCGGTTTAAACCTCAGGTTGGTGGTTCAAACTCACCAGCCACTCCTCAGAAACCCTATGCAGGGTTGCTGTAGGTTGGAACCGACTCAATGGCATTTAACAACAAACAACAACATTTAGAAATGGTCAGCCTCTCCTTCTTCCTAATCAGTCTTAGTCAGGAAGCTCTGCTGAAACCTGTCCACTATGGTTAACCCTATTGGTATTTAAAATCCTGGTGGAAAATCTTCCATCATCATAGTAACACATAGGCAGCCGCAGCATGACAAAGTAACCACAAAGATGTGTGGTGGTTGATAATCAGTCATCTTTAACTCAGTGTTAAATTTAGATGATAAAACAATATTTTCGATAGCTGGGGGTGGCGCTTCCCAGACCAGGCAGCTCAGGTAGGGCTCCAGGGAAAAGGGGCGGAATCGCACATAGAAAACCTCTGTATAGCAGACAGCCAGCCTTTGAACAAACATAAGATCTTATATTTCAACATTCGGAACTAGTTTTTTTAAAAGATCAAATTGCTAAGGAATTACAGGCATTTTAAGCTTTTGCCTGCCTGTAAGCGGCTCCTGCTTCCGTGCCCACACCGGCAAGTGCCTCTGCCCCCTGCAGACCTTGGAATGCAGAGCTAGAGCAACCCCACTTAGAAGGTTGCATTTCCAGAGAAAAGGAAGCATAAACTAACAAAGCCAAACAAATAGAGAGGGATATCGGCGCAGATATCAGGAAATTCAGGGTGCCCATGGTACAGAGAGACTGAGAGAGACTTTTTTATGTCATCAGATATGGACAATACCTCCCTACAGCCATTAACCCCAGCCCTCTACTGCCCCGGCCTAGACCAGCCCTCTGCCAAGCTGCAGAGGATCAGGAACGCCCGAGGCACAGGCCCGCCCACTGAGGTCAAGGCCCTCCCAAGGTCCAGACACTCCCACTGAGGCCAAGGCCTGCCCTGAGGCCCAACCTGCCCACAGACTGGTCACAAAGGCCTAGGCCCAATCAAGGCCAAAATCGCCTACCTGCGACCGCCATGTAGCCAGGTCGCTGAGACCCAGGGCCCCTAAGGCCCAATCCACAACACAGCCTGGTTGCCAAGGCCCAGTGCCCCTGAGACCCAACCCGCCCTCAGCTGGGTCCCTGAGGCATAGGCCCCCCGAAGCCCAATCCAACCAATCCGCCTGCTGAGGCCCAAGCCACCCGATGCCCAGCTGCTGATACCCAGGCCCCCGGAGGCCCAAACTGCCCGCCTGAGGCCCAAACCACCCGCCCAAGGCCTAACCCTCCTGCAGCCTGGTCACTGATGCCAAGGCCCCCACAGGCCCAAACCACCCACCCTAGACTCAATCCACCAGCCCGAGGCCAAATGGCCCACCGCCGAGGCCCAGGCCCAACTGAGGCCCATAAAAAGTTACTCTGAGTTAAGCAATAAGGAGTGTGAAAAGGAAGACCACAACCTGATGACACCTTCCTGGAGGTAATCAGAAAACATAAAAAATTACCAAAACACATACTTAATTAATTACTAGGGCCACAGATAAACATTAAACATGTCCAAGAAGCAAAAGCAGATGACCATATCAGCACA
>NW_006408806.1:338383-346534 GCF_000296735.1 Chrysochloris asiatica | reverse complement strand
GCTGGAGACTTTAGATCCAGAGAGGGAGAGCGACTGTGTGCTGAAGACCTGGGGGGTATGGTGGAAGGATTGCATGGAGGGGACTGTAACCATGGCAATGAGACGATATACGATAAAATGAATGTAAAACTAATGTTCTCCCATGTAAACTATCACATAATTCACAATAAAACATTAAAAAAAACAAACAATATTTTCTACTGTCTTTTGAAATCTGTATTACCTTGCTTACTCAAGTCCTTTACTAGTATTTAATATAAATATGACTCTATTCACATCAATTTATCTCTTTTTATTTCCTAGAAAAAGTAATTAGTTTAGAGGTTATAAAAATTTTTTTTTTCTGTTTGAAGACACAAACAAGAATGTTGTAAAAGGGAAAATATGTCATGTATGGAAGAATAATTCAGCTATTCAGAGGTTCCAGAAAGCTTCTCAATGTTTCTTCATGATTTATTCATCAATTCATGCATTCATTGACAAAGCATTTTTGAAGGCCTCCTATGTAAAATAAATTGTAATTACTTAGAAGTGCTTTGTAAAAATACACTATTGCTGGAAAGACAGCTATTAGGCTATTTATTTTCCATTTATTTTGTAAGAAATGTACCCTTCTGAGCTTGTTTGATTTGGATATATATCCCTAAAGTAAATATTGCTGTTGGTGGCTTCCTGTTTAATGTCAGGCTAGTTAAATGACCCAAGAAATCTTTCAGTTGTATTAAAGGTTCCTTCACATGAGTTCCAATGTAAACCCCTCCGTATTATTTGATATGTAAAAACTTTTAAGTTCAAATTTTGTAACATTTTTTTCATAGACAGAGACTAGATCTACTTTACAAAAATGTTATTATTTTATAATAATGATACCATGCCCTGTTTTGTCCAGCATTTAACATATATCACCTTATGTTTAAAACAGAAATAAAATTAACTAGCTTGGTTTCCTGGTTCTTGAAAAGTTACTTGTTCCTCTTTCTCCCAACCACCCCTTTCATTTTATCCATAAAACAAAAATTCACTAAATCTCTATCAACCTTTCTGTATCTTCCCGTGGACCACATACTGTGCCTTTCCTGTTGTTTTAGGAGATAAACTTGGCTTCTACCCTTCCACTTTTGTACCAGGTAATGACCTCTTTAACTTTTGTAAGGCTTTGTTGATCTCTTCTGTCTCTGCATTGTCATTCTTTCTTTCTGTACTAAATTATTCCTATAGGTACACATACGCACACACAAACACACAACAATGTGGCATTGAAGGATATGCACTTGACCATGTGGTCAGTTTGAACTACAAGGTCAGTGGTTCAAACTTAGCAGCTCCTCCTTGGAAACCCTATAAAGGGTTGCTATGAGTCAGAACCAACTTGACAGCACTCAACAACAGCACCAATGTTAAATAAGAGAAGAAAAAGAAGAAAAAAAAGCCATTCCATAGTTCTACACCTCATCTTAGTTTTGTCCATTCTCTGGTGGTAGAACTCTCTACCTATTTTGTTTTCTTCACTTCCTCATCCTCTTCCTGGATCTATCACCTGATTCACTTCTTTTATGTCCTGTCAGTGCTCTTTCTTGAACTTACTGCAATTAGGCTTTCTGCCCTTTCCACTCCATACACCAAACTCATGTTAAATTCACAAATGACTTTTATCTTGGCATGTCCAGCATAAAGTGCTCAGTCGTCATCTAACTTGACCTCTCAGCAGCAGCTGGTATAACTCACCATCTCTCTCATTTTCTTAACTTCCAGGACAACTCACTGATTTGCCCTTTCTTCTACCTCTCTAGTTGCCCTTTCTCTTGACTTCCTGACCAGAAATTCGTCTTCAGCTCCTTTCTCTATTCATACTCATTTTCCCAGAAGTCCCCACTCTGAGTTGAAAACTCCGTGTTGAAAAAATATATGGCTAGTCAATGTTGAACACGATTGATTTATTTCTCCTTGTGATATACAGACAACTAGAAAAGAACATTGTGAGGCATCTCTCTTTCTTGATTCTATACTCATCCCTAACCCTAAACTGCTATCTTTAGGGACAAATGTGCTGTTCATTGTTGCATGAATTTGACAAATATTTACTGAGAAATATGTGCCAAACTCTATGTTATGCTAAACATAATCTAGGCTTCTGATGGTTTCTGGTCTTTGGTCTTTATTTTTACTTGTCTCAATCTGTTCTTCTTGGATAATTTTATCCATTTCCATTACCTCACTCCTCAAATTACAAGCAACTTCTCAAATTCATAGCTCCAGCCCAGAGTACAAATTCATATCTCCTCCAATCTACAAATACAAAACTCTGACTACCTAGTCAATTACTTGAAACAAACACTTTAAATTCAGCATTAAAATTTAAATGCAATGTTGTAAGAAATGCAAACAATACAAACAAACCTTGATGTTCTTTCTGCCTAAGTCAGAGATGAGTCATTTTCAATTCTGCCTTGTCCCTTAGCCCACAGCGACTCTCACTGAACCTCAAACTAGTCACCTTATCTCTATTCCTACGAACAATGCTTCATCAGTTTCTTGTCTTAACCATTTATTGTCCTAAGGATGTCCTTGACTTCATTCGTGGATTCTTTCAATCCTGTCCCACATTGCTTCTAGCATGATTTATGCAAGTTGAAAATATGAATATTTCACATACCTAAATAATGTCTTTGATGACTCTCCCTTTCCCATAAAATATAATAGTTCAAGGTTTCTTTTATTGTAATAACAAAACTATTTGTTCCTTATTGACTCCTTGTCTGCAAAGGTTCTTGAGTTCTGGACCAACAGAAGGATTTGCAGAGCTATGATCTCTCAGACCTCTTTGTTGCTGCATACGTTTCCACCACTTGACATGCTTGGTCTTTATCTTCTGTGGCTGGTCAATATATGTTCCTGTATCAAGACTTACATTAAATTATACTATCTTTGAAGCACCTTAAGCCTTGATAGAACTCAGAATTATATTTTTTTCACATTATAATATGTTATATTTTGTTGTGTGCTGTAGAGCCAATTCCAACTCATGCTGTTGCTAGGTGCCATGGAGTCAGTCCTGACTCATAGTAACCCTGTTTATAACAGAATGAAACACTGCACAGTCTTACCTCGGTCCTCAATTTTTGCAGCTACTGTGTTAATCCCTCTTGTTGCAAATCTTCCTCTTTTAACTGAGCCCTGGTGTGGCACTGTGGGCTAATGCGCTGGACTGCAAAGTCATTTGAACCACAAGGTCTGTGGTCCAAGCTCACCAGCTGCTCCTTGGAAACACTATACAGGGTCGCTATGGGGTGGAACCAACTCGATGGCACTTAACAACAACAACATGCTTTACCAGGAATCCTGCTGTGGCATTGTGTGTTAATGTACCAGGCTGCAAAGCCTTTGAACTGCAAGTCCAGCAATTCATTCCTTCAAGGTATTTGGTGATGTCTAAGAAGTTTGCCCACCACTAGTCTGTAATTTTGTCATACTGTGGTGGCTTGTGTGTTGCTGTGATTCTGGACACTATGCCACTGGTGTTTTAGATGCTAGCAAAGTCACTCAGGGTGGACAGGTTTCAGCTGAGCTTCCAAACTAAGGCAGAATAGGAAGAAGGAGAGAAGGACTGCTTCTAAATATTTAATCACTGAAAACCTTATGAATAACAGTGGAAAACTGTCAGATAGCACCAGAATATTGAATATTAAAACATGATGAAGAGTACCAGAATATTGTCAGGTATAGTGCTGGAAGATGAGCCCCTCAGGATGGAGGCATTCAAAGTACAACTGGGGAAGAACTGCTTCCTCAAGGTAGAGTTGATCATTATGATTCAAGTGGAATAAATATTTTGGGACATTCATTTGCTGACGGTGCACAACTCAGAATGAGGAGAAACAGCTATAAACATACATTAGTAATTGAAACATGGAATGTACATTCAGTGAATCTACAGCAATTTGAAGTTGTCAAAAATGAAATAGAATACATGAATGTCAATATCCTAGGCATTAGTGACCTGAAATGGACTAGTATTGGCCATTTTGAATCTGACAAGCAAATGATTTACTATGCCAGGAATGACAAATTGAAGAAAAATGGTGTCCCATTCATCATCAAAAAGAATATTTCAAGATCTGTCTTGAATGCTTTGTGTGATAGGATAATATCCTATAAGGTAGACCAGTTGAATAATACAACTACTATTCAAATTTATATACCAAACACTAGAGTTAGTGATGACGAAACTGAAAAATCCTCCCAACTGCTTCAATCTGAAATTGATCAAACATGCAATCAAGATATATTGGTAATTACTGACAATTGGAATGCAAATGTTGGAAACAAAGAGGAATGATCAGTTGGAAAATATGGCCTTTGTGATAGAAAGGATGCTGGAGATAGCATGATTGAATTTGGCAAGACCTATAAGGAGTTCTGGTAGCGTAGTGGTTATGAATTGAGCTGCTAACCTCAAGGTTGGCAGTTCAAAACTACCAGCTATTCCGTGGAAGAAAGATGGGGCCTCTGCAGGATCACTATGAGTCGGAACCGACTCCATGGTACTTAACAACAACAACAACAATGCTGCTGTGGGCTAATGCACTGGACTGCAAAATCAGTTGGATCACAAGATCACTGGTTTAAACTCACATCTGTTCCTTGGAAACCCTATACAGAGTTACTTGGGTCAGAACTGACTTGATGACACTTAACAACACTCCATGGCTTCTTCATTGCAAATACCTTTTTTTAAAAAAACAAAACAAAACAAAACTATGTACATGGATCTCATCAGATGGAATACACATAAATCAAATTGACTATCTGTGGAAAGAGACAGTGGAAATGTTCCATTAGATTAGTGAAAACAAGGCCAGGGACAGACTGTGAAACAGACCATTAATTGCTCTGATGAAAGTTAAGGCTGAAGATGAAAAATTAAAACAAGTCCACGAGAACCAAATATGACCTTAAACAAATCCTATCTGAAATTAGAAGTCATCTCAATAACAGATTTGGTGAATTAGAAACTAATGACTGAAGACCAGAAGAGTTGTGGGATGACATTAACAACATCATAGAGGAAGAAAGCAAAAGTGTTTTTTTGCTTTCTTTAATGTTTTCAAGGAGCATTAAGAAGACAACGAAGAAGGAAAAGACCAAATGGATGTCAGAAGAGACTCTGAAACTTGCTCTCCAGTATGGAGATGCTAAAGCAAATATAGGAAATGAGGAAGTACAAAAGTTGAGTAGAAAATTTCAAAGGGCAGCTCAATAAGACAAAGTCAAATATTACAATGAAATATGATAAGACCTGCAGTTAAAATGCCAAAAGGGAAGAACACATTCAGCATTTCTCACACGGAATGAACTGAAGAAAAATTCAAGTTGAGACTTGAGTTATAAGGCATAATTGAAGGATTCTATGGGCAAAATATTGAAGGATGCAAAAAGCATCAAAAGAAAATGGAAGGAGTGCACAGAGGCTGTAAATCTTTACGGAAGCAGAAAGCCTCATCTTTCTCTCCTGCGAATGGCTGGTAATTTTGAACTGCCAGCCTTGATGTTAGCAACCCTATTTGTAACACTGCACTACCAGAGCTCCTTAACTGTGCTCATAAGGAACCTATATACAGACAAAAAGGCAGTTGGTCCAATAGAACAAGTGAGCATTGAATGGTTTAAAAAATTAAGAAAGGTGTATGTGAGGGTTATATTTTTTACCACACTTTTTCATTCTGCATGCTGTGCAAATAATCAAAGAAGCTGGATTAAATGAAGAAGAATGTGACTTCAGGATTGGAGGAAGACTCATTAATAACCTGTGATATGTAGATGATACAACATTGCTTGCTGAAAGTGAAGGGAACTTATAATACTTGTTGATGAAGGTCAAAGACTACAGTCTTCGGTATGGGTTGCGTCGCAATGTAAAACAAACAAAAATCCTCACCATTGGACCAATAAACAACATTCTTATCAACGGAGAAAAGACTGAAGTTGTCAAAGACTTCATTTTACTGAATCATCAATACGCATGGAAGCAGTGGTCAAGAAATCAAACAATGCATTGCTTTAGGCAAATATGATGCACAAGATCTCTTTAAAATGTTGAAATGCAAAGATGTCAGTTTGAGGACTAAAATGGGCCTGACCCAAGTCATGGTATCTTTAATAGCCTCATATGCATGTGTAACTTGGACAGTAAATAAGGAAGACTGTAGAACTGATACATTTGAGTTATGTTGTTGGAGGAGAATATTAAAAGTATCATGCCTGCAGAAGAACAAACAAATCTGTGTTGGAAAAAGTACAGCCAGATTCCCTTTTAGAAGTCAGGATGGCGAGACTTCTTCTCTCATACTTCAGAAACATTGTCAGCAGAAACCAGTCCCTGGAGAAGGACATAATGCTTGAGAAAGTGAAGAGTGGGCAAAAAAGCGGTAGGCCCCCAACAAGATGGGTTGATACAGTGGCAGCAGCAATGGACTCAAACATAGCAAAGATTGTGAGGCTCACATGCGACCAGGCAGTGTTGCGTTATGAGTGCATAAGTTCACTATGATTCTGTAGCAACTTTGTGGCCCCTAACAATAACAACCACTACAACAAGAAGTTTGCCAAACTGTTCTTTGTATGCTTCACCATATTAACGGTTGTATTTCCAGTAAAAGTAAACAACCATATACAAGTATGCTCCATTAAACCTTTATATATTTGTAGGCATACTCCCACTCTTTCCTCACCTGTTCATACTTTGTAATTGTTTATAGGTGCTGTTGAACAGGTTTTGACTCAGAGACCTTATGCACAGCAGAATGAAATACTGTCTGGTCCTACACCATCCTCACAATCGTTGTTATTTTTGAGCCCATTGTGGCTGACATGATGTCAACCCATTTCATTTGGAGCCTTCTGCTTTTTTGTTGACTCTCCACTTCACCAAAAATAATGTCTTTTGGCAGGGACTGCTCCCCTCCTGATAGTATGTCTGAAGTATGATGATAATATCTCTGAGTCTCATCATTCTTACTTCTAAGCAGTAAGAATGTACAACTCTGGTTGTAATTTTTGCAACACAAATTTGTTTGTTCTTTTGGCTGTCCAAGGAAATTTCAGTATTCTTTTCCAATACCATAATGTATCAGTTCTTCTATGACCTTCCTTATTCATTATCCAACTTTCACATGCATATGAGGCTGCTGAAAATCCATGGCTTGGGTCAGGTGCACCTTAGTTTTCAGTCTGATGTCTTTGTTCTTGAACACTTTAAAGAGGTCTGGTGCAGCAGATTTGCCTAACGCAGTATGTCATTTGATTTCTTGACTGCTGCTTTAATGAGTGTTGATTTTGGATGCAAGCAACATTAAGACTTTGACAATTCAATCTTTCCTCCATTTATAAAGATGTCATTTTTTGTTTCAGTGGAGAGGATTTTTGTTTTCTTTCCACTGAAGTACAATCCATACTGATAGGTGTGGTCTTTGATCTGCATCAGTAACTATTTTAAGTCTTCTTCATTTATATGGCAAGCAAAGTTGTATCATCTGTATATCACAGGTTGTTATCGAGTCTCAATTCTGCTGTCATGTTCTTCTTCATATAATTCAGCTGTTTGGATTATTTGTTCATCATACAGATTGAATTAGTGTGGTGAAAGTATACAGCTCTTGTACACACCTTTCTCAATTTTAAATCACTCAGTGTCCCCTTGTTTTGTAAAACCCGTGTGGGGAAGATGTGCCAACAAATCTGACATGGTTTCTTGTATTGTTGCTTTGTTTTACAGTGGTGAGGTTACATGGGGTACCCACATAGAGGGGGTTCCTTTGAATATTATAGCTGTCATAACCTGTGTAAGGGGTATACATATTGGACGATATCATGGTCACCATAAAGCTTCTCCAACATCGCTTCCATAAGCAGCACATTGTTCCATTGGGTATTGAGAGACGGAGACGAACAGTTTCCCTTCTCAGGGTAAATAGATTTTACTGAAAATTTAATCCAGTGCATCAGGCTGATTGACCCCTCTGGGTTAACTTCTGTGTAAATGTATCTAGCATTACCATTTGTGACTGTTCTATAGTGAGTTTTAGGTCTTTCAGCAACCCAAACATGCTCTTTCATTCTGTATCATCCAAAACTAAAGATGTTGTTGTTGTTGTT
>NW_006408806.1:335882-337363 GCF_000296735.1 Chrysochloris asiatica | reverse complement strand
GGGGTGCCTCATTGTCTCCCTTCTTCTGTTTGTCTGTGTATTCTTTCGCTATCCCTATCGCCGCTGGATCTCCCCTCCTCGTGAACCAAACACTCGTGACAACTATGTCGAGGTCAGACCCTGGCAGCCATCATAGGGATCCTTCCTAGTTTGTTAACACAATTTTTCCTTTCCAAGTGGGGTCTAAGACAAGTGGTCTTAGCTCTGACTTAACTGAATCTGGGCTTAGTTCAGTGCTACCAACAGCCCCTACATTCTTTTTGCTTGCCATTGCAGCTACTACTGCTAATAAGGAAGTCCTGGTGTGGCATTGTGGGTTAAACTGACTGCAAAGTCAGTTTAAAAAGTTTTGCTCCTACATAGTTCTTGATATCAATTACCACTCCTCCCTTCACTTAAATACCAGGGTTCTGTAACACACTGCAATGTCTCATAAAACTTACAATTGTCAAAGGAAATGGCTCACACAATTTTGGAGGCTGGCAACTCCCAAATCTGTAGTGCAGAGATCAGTCTGGAGGAATTTTCTTACCTATATCACCTCAGATGCTGAGGGACCCAAATCAGTGTGTCAGATGAAAAGCTGTTGATTCACAAGGCTAAGGAAGCTGGTAAATCACATCAGGTGATGGGCCAAAAGTCCCATGAACTGGAGGTCAGATGTAATGAGCCAGATGCAAGATTTAAGGCAAGAGAGTGAGCATTTCCAAAACAGTCCTATAAATTGGAGTCAGACCATGCCCCTAAAGGAAACTAATGCTGGTGACTTGAGTCACATCCTCTAGTAAAGTGGAGGCATCATTAATCCTAAATTTCACTGTAATACTTACTCTCTAGTCCTACCATGGAGTCCTACTATAGTGCTATAGGTTAATGCTCTGGACTGCAAAGTCATTTTGAAGCTTGGGGTAGGCAGTTCAAGCCCACCAGATAGCTGCTCCTCTGAAACCTGATACAGGGTCACTATGGGTCAAAGGACTCAAGGGCACTTAACAACAAGTCCCATCTTAACTCTTACTCCTTAGCAATGCACTTCAAAATGGATCCATGATCACAGGCATTGTTGTTTTTCTATGTGCTGTTGAGTAGGTTCTGACTCATAGCAACCCTTTGTAGGGTTTCTGAGGAGCAGCTGGTGAGTTTGAACTGCTAGCCTTGTGGTTCAAACCAACCTCATGTGTTCCATTGCTTTTCCTATAGCTCCACACCAGGACTCTAATCATAGGCATAGAGGTTAGGATTTACAACATCACTTTTTTGCATTGTAAATCATGGGCATAGCAGCTAGGTTTTACTGTGTGTCACAAAATAGAGAAATTTGGTGAAATGGGCCATATTACTACTAATAATTAAATGCTAATTTTTAATTGCATTTAATTTTTAATCTGGAAAAATTGAAGAGGTCCAAGAGCTGAACAGAAAATTTCAAAGATCAGCTCGAGAAGATAAAGCCAAATACTATAATAAAATATGCAAAGATT
>NW_006408806.1:327452-334205 GCF_000296735.1 Chrysochloris asiatica | reverse complement strand
GGACATTGTTTCGTTCTACTGTGCATGGGGTCGTTATGAGTCATTTCCAACTCGGTGGCACCTGACAACAACAACAACAATCTTTATTATTTTTTGTCTATTGGTGACTGTAGGTTTAATTTGCAGTTTCAACTCATAGCAACAACCCTGTGTAGGATTTTCTAAGCAGGGTGTTCTTTAATTTCCATGTATTTGGTTTTATTTTCCTCGATTTTTCTATTATTGGTATCTAATTTTATAGCATTGTGTTCTGAACAAATGCTTTATAGTGTTTCAATGTTTCAAAATTTACTGAGACTTGTGTTGTGGCCTAAAATATGGTTGAGTTTGGAGAATGTCCCATGTATACTGGAAAAGAATGTCTATTATGGTGTCATTGGGTTCAATGCTCTGTATTGGCCAAGTTAGTTGATTGTGTTGTTTAGTTCTTCTGTATCTTTGTTGATTTTTTTTTCTAGTTGTTCTGTCCTTCATCAAAAGTGGTGTATTAAAATCTACTCTAGAGTTGTCTATTTTTTTCTGCACTTCTTTTAGAGTTTGACTTATATATTTTGAGACCCTTTCATTGAAAACACAGTTATTTATTATGATTAAGTCCTCTCATTCAATGATCCTTTAATCATTATATAATGTACTTTGTCTCTTATGCTGGTTTTTATTTTACAGTCTATTTTATCAGAAATTAACACTGCCATTTGTACTCATTTTTTATTGTTGTTAACTTGATAACGTTTTTTTCTATCCTTTGATTTTTTAAATCAATTTTTATCTTTGTTTGTAAGGAGAGTCTCTTGTAGGCAGCATATAGAAGGATCCTGTTTTCTTATCGATTTTGTTACTCTCTATCTCTTGATTTCTGGTGTGGCACCGTAGGATCAGCATTGGATTGTGAGCCACAACGTCAGCAGTTCAAATCTGTTCCAAGCTGTTCCATGGAAACCTGATACAGGGTTGCTGAGTTGGAACCAACTTGATGGCTGCTAATAACGACAACAACATCTCTTGACTGGTGTATTTAATCTATTTACATTTAGTGTATTTATTGATAGGTATGAATTGATGCTGTCATTTTGCTGTGTGTTTTTTGTGGTGCTGCAAGTTTCTTTCTTTCCACATAATTTTCTGTGCTGAGTTCATTTTGTTTGTGGATTTTCTTGACATTTACTAGAATGCTATTGCTTTAATGTTTGCTAAATCTTCATGATTTTTCTCTTTTTACTTTTTATGAGAAAAGTAATTAATTTTCTTTGAGGTTACCCTGTAATTTATTCATTTCTTCTCCAATTTGGAACAGTTTACCTTATTTTGAAACCTCCTTGAATTCTTCACCATTTGGAAGTTCTATAGCTACACTTTTCCCTGTTTTGATCTGTAGTTGTCTTTATTATAAACTGATATCTTTGGTTTTGTAATTTCAATCCTGTAAGTTTGTTTTACATTGTTGTTTGCTATTAAGTGCCTTGGAGTCAATTCTGACTCATAGCATTTTTGTATAGGGTTTTTGAAGCTTTACATGTTTGTGAGAGCAGAAAGCCCCATCTTTCTCCCATGGAGTGGCTACCCCCTTTCTGTTATTTTATGTGCTTATTTTATTGAGCCACCACACTACCCATCTTCAATAGGTTTCATTTGCTTTGTAAACTATTATATCTGGATTGACTTCTGAATGGTATTGTCAGATATGTTAATCTCAGGTTGTTGTCATGATTGTTAATCTCAGATTTTTGTTTGATGTTGATTCTCTGTTCAACGAACTCCATTTAGGGTTTTTTTTTTTGCAAAGTTGGCCTGGTTACTACAGATTCCTTTAATTTCGGTTTATCTGGACATGTCCTAATTTTATCACCGTATTTAAGGAAAATTTTTGCTTGGTATGCAATTGGCTGTCAATATTTTTCTTTCAGAGTTTTGTATATGTCAGGCCATTGTCTTCTTTTCATCATGGTTTATGCTGAGAAATCAGAACTTAGTCTTACTGCTTATCCTTTGTGGTGGTGGTGGTGTACTGTGGAGTTGATTCCTACTCATAGTGACCCTGAACAGGGTTTCCGAGGCTGTAAATCTTTATGGGAAAAGAGAGCCTCATCTTTCTCCTGCAGAACCACTGGTAGTTACCAACTGCTGACCCTGAGGTTAGCAGCCCAACCGTAATCACTATGCTACCAGAGCTCCTTTGTAGGTAGCTTCATTTTTCCCAAGGTGGTCCAAAGATTGTTTCCTTGTCTTTCATTTTTGAAAGTTTGATTGTGTTGGTGATTTTCTTTTGGGGTCTATTTGTTTGGGGTTCCTTCCCCTTTTTGAATGCTATTTTCTTGTCTTGCATAATGTTAGGGAAGTTTTTTGCAGCAACACTTCTGCAATTTCATCTGTATTTAAAAACATTTTGTTTGTATGTTTCCTGTTCAGAATTCTGATTATCTATAGGTTATTCCTCTTCATGGTGTACCACATAAATTTAGGTTTTCTTAGAATGTTTTGTTCTTATCTTCTGATTTTTCTCCTAGCAGACATATATTGAGAGATTTATCTTCAAACTCACTAATTTAGCCTTCCATTGATTCAGATCTACTCCTTTGCCCTTTAAATGCATTATCTATTTCTGAAATCTTAGCATTAATTATTTGGATTTCTATTTGCAGATTGTGTTGTTTCTATTTTTTCATTTATTTTGTCAATTTATTCTTATAGCATTTTCCTGAATTCTTCTAAAGTTTTTTTTTTTGTTTCCTACTTGCTTTCCTCTGAAACTTTCTGTTTTTCTCACAATCCATTGAAAGTATCTAAATGTCGTTCTTTTGGACACTTTATTAGGTAGTTTCAACACATTTTCTTCCTCAGAAACATTTCCTACCTCTGCATCTTGATTACTTGTTTGAGTCACTATGTTTTGTTTCTTTGTGTAAACTGAAACTGTCTGCTAAATTTGAGACATTATAGTGTATTTGTATAAGAATTTAATTGATAATTGTGTATTGGTGTGTTCTTATGCACTCATCATACTCACCATGTGTTTCCTGCTGGGTGTGATTAGAGAAGGGAAGCATATGTATGGTAAGTGCAATGCAGTTCAGGTTGGATTTGGCTAGTTTTGGCTGCTGTCTACCATTGATCAGGTAGTATAGGAGCTGTTAGTACATCTTCCACAGAGGATGGGACTACAGAGAGTTGTGGTTGGTAAGTGTGGGCACGGTTATTGGCACCCATTGAGTGGGGCAAAAAGTACCACACACACATAAACAAGAAAAAAAAAATCAAACAATAGAAAAAAAAAGAACTCAATAAAGGAGACAAAAGTAACAACAGGTAGCAGAAAGACAAAATAATGAACCAGCTAAAAGGAGATAAAAAGGAATGGAAAATAAAGCAGTGAAAGAGAAAATAAAAGAGAAAATAGAATCAAAGAAAGAACTCACAGGATACAAAACTAGAGAGAGAGAAGAATAAAAGAGAAACATACAAGAGAATAGTAAAGCAAAAACAAGAGAAGAAAAGAAAGGAGTGTGGAAAAAGACAAAGAGAAAAAATGAGAAGGGAAAGCAGGAAAAGAAAGTGAAAATAACAAGGGAAGGGAAGGAGAAGGAGAAAGAAGAAGAAAAAAAAAAAACAATGAAAGAAAAACAAAGGGTAGTGGCAGGATCCTGAGAGGAGAAAACTGTGGGAGTTGTGGCCAACCAAGGTGCTCATGTGGTGGAAAAGGTGAGAGGGTGATGTGCGTTTCCCTATGAAGTTCCTGCAGGCCTAGGTGTTGTCTATGGTCAGGATATCCAATCTAGAAGTAGTTTGTTCAGGCCCTAATGGTGGCTGAAGTCAGGCTGTTTGTTCTTAGACTGGACCCTTTCAGACCCAGAGGGAAGCTGAGGATAGGGTGACTGACTATGAGAGTTCCTTCTTGTCTGGGACTGGTAGGGGACTAACTCTGCACATTCTGTTGATCTGAAGAAGCCGAGTTACTCTTCTCCAGGCATGGGGTTGGTGCAACTGATGGCCAATTCACAAAGCCATGGCACTAACCTGTGGCAGAGCAGGAGCTGTGTAGGGGCGAATGAGAGTAGGGTTGACCTTGCCTCTGTGCACTAGGGGAGTGTAGGTAACAAAAGAGAATTGCACCTGGCTCATTGCCAGCCACCATCAGGCTGCTGTCTGGATACAATGCTGCTTGCAAAAGTTCAAGATGGCCACACTGAATCAAGACAGCCAGGAGTTCACTTGTCTGTACTATCTTGAGGCTCCTGTTCAGTGTCTTGTCCTAGTCAACATTCAATCTCCTTCTCTATTCTTTACTCTCAAGTTCAGAGGATTATTATCTATAACTTTCATTTGGTCTCTCATATTTTTGTTGTAGATGATCTGTGTAGCGTGTCTGTCTAGTTTGCCTTCTTGTTGGGATCCCCATCAAGTTTACTCTTAAGCATTTTATAATATGATCACAGAGGGATAATAAATTTATGTCTAATTGCAGTCCTTTGTGACTGTTTAAATTATTTTTTTGTTTGTTTGCTTCCTCTTAACCAGTATTTCCTGGTAACTAGTTGGTATGTTGTTTTTGTCTTCTGCAACACAATTTAATATTATTTAGAAACTGAATAACTGTACTCTAAATTCTAATTTTTGTTGTTGTTGCTCCAAATAGGTTTAGCTTTATGTATTGGGAATTAGATACTTGATGAATTTATTTGAAATGTGATAGGATAAAGTAGCATTTGCTCTAAGTTTGGTTATACCTTTACACATACATTGCTTTGGTTGATTCTTATGAATGAAATGACTGTGTCTTTGGCCAGCACAACAGTCACTAGTTGAGGAGAGGATTGTTCCAGTAAACATAGAAAACGATGAGAATTATTTGGCCAGATGGATTTTCCGAAGCTGATAAGATAAGACCAGATGCTGCAGGTCATGTTTTACAGTTTTAGGGCCTTTGAGAAACTTCTGTTGATGTGTCCACATATATTTTGATAGTGTAGTTGCTATATTTTTCCCATGCTTATGTAAACATCCATCTCCTATGTTCATATGCTTTCAGTATTTCTTAGTTTTGTTCATGAGCGTATTCATTGACTAAGTGTCTTATTCATTCATCCACTGTTGATTCACCAAATCCATGGCCATTTTGCTGTGTCTGTGGTTTTCATTATTATTACTATTAAAACATTATTTCTTTAGCATGTATCTGATGTGTCCTTCAAACTACCATGTGTGTATATGAGGTAGTTTCTAAAAAGTTTGTGGGAAAATGTAATTAAAGATAACAAATTTCTTCACATGAACTTTCTGAAGCCCCTTCATGTAATGTGTGTAACTCAATCTACCCATTCCATACATCTTTGCTTTAGGCATTTCAGTTAAAATATTGTAGTTTTACTTTTATTTTTTTTATAGTTGGTCATTCAGCTAAAATAATGTAATTTCACTTTGGTGAACAGGTACAACTAAACACTTTTCTCCATTAATTCACTGTGGGTTAATGTGCTGGACTGCAAGGTCGGTGGTTCAAGCTCACCAGCTGCTCCTTGGAAATCCTATACAGGGTCTCTATGACTTGAAACTGACTCAAAAACATTTAAAAGCAACAACTATTATGTATTATACAACTAAGTATTATCTTCATCACAAAGTATTTTATTTTGTGTATTGCCATTTCTTTGTTAGCCTGACTTTTTCTAAAAGTTTAATTAAGTTGCTTCTCAAATTTAGATTGATATTGGTCAACAACTTATTTCCTATGTTCAAGCCTAAAATCTTATTTTTGTTGTTTGCATTTATAACAAAATTTCATTTAATTTGGGCAACTTGGAAATTTGATAACAGGCTGTAAGGAAAAGAAAGAAAGAGAGGAAGGAGAGTGTCTTGGCTTAAACAGCAGGCAGGTTTATTGAGAGTAAACCTGGGAGGGGTACTCTTAAGTCACCAAAGGACTTTTGGTGGCAAAAGCCCCTCTGTTCTCTTACAGACTGGGGTATTTAAGGTGGTGTGGTCTGGATACAGTTCTGGCGCGTTTACAATGGGTGGGGGTATGGAGATTTGGGCGGGGATATGGAGATTTTCCTGAAATCTGGAATTACAGGGGGCTGGGTGGATAGTTGCAATGCTATTTGGTTGATCAAGCACAGGGTCCTTCACAGGCCATAAAAAATAATCTGGTTCTTCCTGTGAGAAATACTGCCCTTAACCTGGACACTACTTCTAAACAGGAAAAGGTAAAAACATTTACTGCCTTCTCTTCTGGGGAGACAAGCTAGAACGTTAATCAGATTACTGAGTAGGACCAATCCTCCCTGCCCAGGAGACATGCTAGAATGTTAATCAGATCAACGAGTGGGATCCATCCTCTGGTTTCCGTCCAGTCCTCAAACAGGTCAGCAACCTAGCCCCTCCCTGATTCTGACTCCATATAAGCCCGTGCTGCCCTGCATTCAGGGCCCAGAATATGGAGATGTTAGCTCCTCTGAGCCAGCTAGTGTAATAAACCTGAAACTTTGCTTCACCTCTCCGAGTGGCATCGGTTTCTTCCGTAACAGATCTGGAATTGCTGTAACACTCTTGGACGTGGAGCTGCTATGACGCGGTCGGGCCCACAGCTGCTGTGACACTCTTGGGCCTAGAGCTGTTGTAACACTCCAGAATAGAGAGCTGCTATAACACTTCGGCCCCTCTTGACACTGTTGTTGTTGTCAGGTGCCATCGAGTCAGAACCGACTCATAGCGACCCCATGCACAGTAGAACGAAACAATGTCCTATCCTGGGCCAACCTC
>NW_006408806.1:320033-326152 GCF_000296735.1 Chrysochloris asiatica | reverse complement strand
GTCAAAAAGAACATATCCAGATCAGTCATGAGGTACAATGCTATATGTGATAGGATAATATCCATGCGCCTATAGGGAAGCCTAGTTAATACCGCTATTATTCAAATTTATGCATCAACCACTAAAGCCAGTGAAGACAACTCTTGACACTAGGAGACCAGAAAAAACTCCTGATTTGGACTTTACCCTGATGGGACTCCTGACCAAGAACTGGAGCAGACTGCCTTATCCCGTATGAAGTCTCTGATGGGTTATCATGGGTGTTTACTGACAAATGCTCAAGAAATCCAATCCACACTCATTTTAGTGAGAGAGAGGCCTGTTTATTAGATTTTGCAAAATCCTAACAGACATGGGCCTATACCCTGCAGGGCCATTTGGCAAATAGTTTTCTTACCCTATCTCAGAAAAAACCCCTTCACTGGAAACTTTGGAGTTCTCAATCTTTCCCAAATTGTGACTACTGGTCCCCACTGGGAGCATTGTTATTTAAAGTTAGTTTCACCCTCTCCCTAGGAACTTTCTCAACTTCCTTGATGGGTGTATTCTTATTTTAAAAGAGACTTTTTCTCTCCTCTGAGCTCCCTTTTGTCATGCCAACCTGCTATCCCCAAGATTCCCTTAATTCTGAAGATGGATCACCCCAACAGCTATTTCTCACATTCCCACTCAAAAATCTTATGCTGGTCTAGTTCTTGTGTGGCACTGTAGGATAAACACTGAACTGCTAACCACAAAGTGGTCATTTCAAACCCACTATCTACTCTGTGGAAATCCTATACAGAATCGTATAAGTCAGAACTGATTTAATAGCACTTAACAACAACACCTCAAAATTTGAGGAAGATTGTTTTCTCTCAATATATAATATTAATATATACATATATGAGCATATCTACATGTATGTATGTATATGTTGTTGTTGTTAAATGCTGCTGAGTCGGTTCCGACCCATAGTGAACCTCTAGAGGATTTCCAAGGAGCTGGGTGAGCTTGAACCACCAACCTTGCAGTTCAAACTGACTTTGCAGTCTAGCGCATTAACCCACAGCGCCACACCAGGACTCTGAATGTATATGGGGAAATGGAAAAAACTTTGCATTTCAACAACTGGGATAAAAAGAAGCAAGGCCTAGCACAATAGCCCATTTATCAAGCATACTATGTCATTGAGAATTTGCTAATGTTGCAATTAGCATGTCCACCTGTAAAGTCTGGGACTCACAAGTATGTCTTTATATGGAAGGATACACCTAGAGTTCCCAAAGACATTGGACCATTTGTTTTAATTTATATGTGTAATCAATCACATATTCACAGTCCATAACTTGAGCAGAGTGTAGTGGTGGATTTAGATGACATGGTTTTGTGGTCCCCGATGTTCTCTAATCTCTCCAATATACTTTGTAGTAAATGAGCCACTGAATATCAATAATACTTTTAGAAACTTTTCCTTTCAGTGCCAGTTACATTCAGTGACACAAAAGAGAAACAGGCATCCTGATCTCCAAATGATAAATTCAGTGAGCCCCATAGGTATCATTCTGCATCATGTAATTTCATAGTACTTTCAACATGTTGTTGTTGTTGTTGTTAAGTGCCGTCGAGTCGATTCCGACCCATAGTGACCCTGTACAGGGTTTCCGAGGGTGTAAATCTTTATGGGAGTAGAAAGCCTCATCTTTCTCCCGCGGAGCAGCTGGTAGTTTCGAACCGCTGACCTTAAGGTTCGCAGCCCGATTCGTAACCACTACGCTACCAGAGCTCCTTATTTCAACATGTTAGAAGTCAGGAATTTAAAGTTTCTCTTTATAATTTCATTGGCAACATTGGTTAAATTCTTATTATTAGAAGGATTTTAGAAAGCTAACTTTGGTAGCAACACTCTCTAGGACCAAGATTGGGTCTTGCATTGCCATGTCAATTCAGTGTCTGACTGTGATCTCCATCAAGTTATATGATGCTATTGTTGTTAAAATTAAGTTGATTCTGACCCATAGTGACCCTGTATAGGGTTTCCAAGGAGCAGCTGGTGAGCTTGAACTGCTGACCTTGCAGTTCAAATGACTTTGAAGTCTGATGCATTAACCCACAGTACCATACCAGGTCAAGTTATATAGCCATGCCAAAATCTCTGGTTTCCATATGTAAAATGGGGCAATAATTAAACAAGAGCACCTCCTTACCTGAGAAGATTGATATTGAAAGGAAAAGAAAAAAACTGAAATGAATTCACTGTAGGTGGCACAGAAATTCATAACTTGTAAAAATGTTTGAAAATTCATCTTTAAATATTCAAGCTTAAAATCTATGAAATGAATTCATTTAATTCATATTAACTTGCAAAAACATGCTACTTATTGGCATAAATATAGTATTAATTTTGAGCCTAATTTTTGCTTGTTGATGAGATTGGATGATAGCATGACAAACGCTTCATTTCAAATTTGGCTTTTAAAACAGTATCGTAATTGTAATCTTTTAATATGTAAATAATTCTTTTTGGAAGAGCACACCTTGTCAAGTGTTTATTGATTTACTTGGGTTCTGAGTTTTCTGCTCTAGTTAAGTATTCTAACAGATTTGTTAGGATCTTTGCCCTGTGATTTAAACAATTTTCTAACAGATTCATGAATGCTACATCTTTTCCAATATCCATGATTGCTATTTGCTATTAGTTTTCACTGTGTTGCAGGATGTTTAATACAATGTTTGAAACAAAAAAAACCTTTAGGGCAAAGTATTGACTTTTGCCCTCAGATAGATGCTGACATAAAGTGAGAGTAATTATCAAGTGGGATTTTTATTAGTGAATATGTTTTGTTATAGTGACTTTTACTTTCCTTTTAGCCAATGAGACTAATGCATACTGATATCAGAAGGGTTCCCTGTAATAAGCTAATTGAATAATTGATAAAATGAAATGTGGACTATATTGAAGAAACTTAACACAATACTTTATATCTTGTCCAAATTATAACTCTTAATATTTGTTACTGTTACCGTACAAACATCCTCTAATCCAGTAAGCCAAAACATGAATCAAACCAGCTAGTAATTCACAAATCTTTAGGGTCACAAATTAGGTCACCAGTTTAATGGATTTCACTCACAAGGGTTTGCCAGCATAATTCAAGTTCAAGTCTAGTATCTTATTTTTGTTGTTTGCTTTATTTTTCAAAACAAAGCTGCATTTAATTTAGGCAAAAGTGAAAAACATTTGTTAGAAACTCAGTAAGCCAGTCCATTCCTGTCATTTTCTCTTTAGAGGTAGGACATAGAAGTTATAGATAGAGGATTTAGAAATCTCTGTTAGAAGTTTTAGAAGGAAAAGAGTTTGTAGTTGAATCTAGTCATGTGTCAACAGTGACTTTTTAAAGAGACTTTTTCTGTTTTCTCTACTTTCTTTTTCCTTCAGCTTATTTGCAGTTCTCTTGGTGCTTAGATAGAAATAAAAAGTAGAAGTAAGCTTGAGTTTTGATGTTCATTTGCAGCAACTTGAAAGATAGATATTGCTTCATGGGGACAGCAACTTGAAAGATAGATATTGCAGGCTGTGAATATGCACATGTAATTCTGGGATGTGCAGTAAAAATGACCTTGCTAACAAATACATTTTTAGTTTATTTGTGTAAATTTTCATTCAATTTTAGGGCTACAGTATGCCTGACCCAAGTATGGTATTTTTAATAACCTTATGCATGTGAAAGTTGGGCAATGAATAAGGAAAACCGTAGAAGAATTGATGCATTTGAGTTATGGTGTTGGAAAAGAATTTAAAGGTAACAAAACAAATATGTTTTGGAAGAACTATGACCAGAATACTCCTTAAAAACCAGGATGGACAGACTTTGTCTCTCATACTTTGGACATATTACTAGGAGGGACCAGTCCCTGGAGAAAGACATCATGCTTGGTAAATTGGAGGGGCAGTGAAAAAGCAGGAGACTCTAATGAGATGAATTGGCAAAGTAGTAGCTGCAATGGGTTCAAAAATAGCAGCAAATGTGAGGATGGAGCAGGACTGGGTGGTGTTTCATTCTGTTGTACAAAGGGCCACCATGGATCAGAACTAACTCCTTGACACGTAACAAGAAAGCAAATAAATTGAATCTAATATAGGATGGTTATCAATTTTCAGTTAGACCCTTTTGTCTCTATCTACTTCAAGTCTTAATTTTATTTGAAAAGTGTGAGGTATAAAATTACTTCCCATTCCCATTGCCATGAATCAATTTCAGACTCATAGCAACCCTGTTTAGAATTTCCAAGACTGTAAATCTTCATGGCAACAGAAAGCCTCATCTTTCTTTGCAGAGCTGGTGAGTCTGAACTGCCAACCTTGCAGTTAGCAGCCCAGTGCTTTCCCTACAGCCCCACCAGATCCTAATATGTTACTGTTGCTGAGTGCTGTCAATTTAGTTCAAATACCTAGTGACCCTGTACTTTAATTATCTGGCTCAGTGCTCGTCAAGCATTAATGTGTATAAAAGTCAAGAGAGTTTTGTGGAAATGCAGGTTCTGATTGAGTAGGTGTAGAGAAGACCCTGCGATTCTATAAAACTCCCAGGTAATGTGATTCTGTTTGTCCTGGGCTGAGGCCTATACTTAAAAGAGGTAAAGATTTAGTACATTCCCAGGAATATTGTTGTTGTTGTTGTTGTTGTTAAGTGCCATAGAATCAGTTCTGACCCACTATTCAAGTCTTTATCAGTGTTTAAAAAGGTTAAATATTGTTTCTCCTTTATCAATAGTGCTTTGCTATAAGTCAAGAAAATAAATTAAATAGGCATTTCTAGCACTGTCTGGTTATGTAAAATTACTCTAGTTTTGTGCCTTTGAGGATGTTTGTAAATGATGATGTTCTATTTTCTTCTTGGATATCAACATTAAGATTTCTCAACTTGATTTGCTTTGACAAAATTGTGAAAGTAGACAGCCTTTAGTTTTACTCTTTCCCTAGTTACATCATGAACTATTTCCATTCCCCTCAATAAAGCTTCTAAACTTATTCTAATTGGAGAGTTAGTAACTAGTAACTAATAATGATAACGTAACAAATGGGAAAATAAAAATTACACAAAATGAGTTGTTATCACTTTAATTCCCACTTATGGTAAGTGACCCCATGGGTCTCAGAGTAGAACTGTGCTTTTTAGACTACTCAAAAATGTTCCCTCCAAAAAATGTTTTTGTTTTTTTCTAAGTTTTTATTGTGAATTGAGTGAAAATTTACAGGACAGATCATCAGTTTTACATTCAACAAATATACTTTGAATACAATGATTATAATCCCCTCCATGTACCATCAGTTAACAGTATTTCTCTCTATTCATTTTAGCTATTAAAACAAAACAAAACAAAAAACACTACCAAAGGGCACATTCTGCAAGCCTGCCTCCTGGCCGCCAGCTCTCAGTCCCTCTCTTTCCATGTATCTAGAGTCCTCAGCTGCTCCCTCTCTCCATGCCCCCATTTCTGCCTACATCTCTGGTGTCACTGCTTCTCTGGATAAGGTCTCCCATTCCACTTGTGTTGTTCTCCTGAGATGGTCCTGGGGTTCTCTGCTTCTGGACTGTAAGATTAATCACTCCCCAGTTTTTGTTCCCAAACTTCTACCTTTGCAATTGTGACAGTTGTAATTAGGCATGATAACAATTACTCACTATTGAATCATAAGAATCTTATCTAGACAAGATGAAAACTATTTGGTTGGGACTTCATCTTCCCCCCCACACTCTTTTTTCTTTCTTTCTTTTTCTACCTTCCCCTGCCCAGTCTGGAACTAGGCTCTCTCTTGAAAGCTTGTAAGCCAGTCACTTCTTGCCTTTATTATTGTTGTTGTTGTGAAGTGCTGTTGAGTCAGTTCTGACCCATAGCGACCCTGTATATGGTTTTCAAGGAGCAGCTGGTGAGTTTGAACCACCAACCTTGCAGTTCAAACGGCTTTGCAGTCTGATGCATTAACCCACAGCGCCACACACGAGGACTCCTCTTGCCTTTATAGCCCCCCCACCCCTGCATTTTGGGTGTTGTTGTTGTTGCTGTCAGGTGCCATCGAGTTGGAACCGACTCATAGCGACCCCATGCACAGCAGAACGAAACAATGCCCGATCCTG
>NW_006408806.1:316702-318943 GCF_000296735.1 Chrysochloris asiatica | reverse complement strand
TCCACGGCCTCTTCTGAATCCAGCTTGAATCTCTGGAAGTTCTCTGTCAATGTATGATTGTAGCCGTTTCTGTATTACCTTGAGCAAAACTTTGCTCGCTTGAGATATCAAAGAGATTGTCCAATGATTTCCGCATTCTGTTGGGTAGTCAATGTCTATGTTGCCCATCCCTGTCAACCCTGTGTACCGAGGGGATGAGAGCAATCATCACTATAAAGATTTGTCCCCTTTTCTGAGCTACTACATCCATCAGTATGGGTAAAGTTAGTTCAATTATAGCAGGTTACTCTTTTTTATTTCCCCCTCTTCTTTCTTCTTCTAGTCAAGTTCTGATCATCCAGCTATCGCAGCAAGGTCAAGTGGCTACTATCTGCAAGTATGGGTGTTCTTGTGCAGCTCCCCTCACTTCATATCTGCTGGACAATTCACTCTCCACTCTAGTCCTCTGTGGCCATATCACTGCCTCTGAGCCCAGGAGTCCCTGGGTCTTGCCATACTGTTGGCCATCCAGGTCTCCACTTGTCTATTAAATGTGGTTGAGCTTAGCTCGCAACTTCATTGCTATTTTTTCCCACTCTTCCCTTATTGGTGGCCAATGTGGTCACCAGCCAGACCACATGCCTGCTGAAGTATTCCCCTTGAGTCTCAGTCTTGGAAGAGGGTTTGCTTTGAGGGGTCCCGACCACTTGCCTTGATAGTTCCTGGTCAAACAGCTTACATGTTTTTGTAGTAAACAAGAAGACTGCTGTTATTGGTTTGATTTTCCTGCCAGTCTTTCTTTCACGAATTATCTTCTGTTCTTCTAGCTGCTCCAGGCTGGTCTACTCGTCCTTTCCAGTGGAAATTTCCTATATCAGTCGGTTTTGGATGGGGTTCTGGATTTCACCTATGGTCTTGTGCAATGTAAAGGCTCCACAGGAAGTCTCTTTCGCTGGACAATTTCTAGCTCCCTTTAAGGTATTCCAATCAATTATAGGCCAAAGATGGACTTATAAGATTTCTGTAGTGATGATTCTGGCTATTCCTTTCTCTCCACCTCAAGTGACTACTTTACAATGGTAGACAAGGGAAACCAAGATTCAAAAGACAGCCAAGCATCTTAACACTATTCCCCTCTTTTACCCCTTCAAACCATGTCTCTATATCTGTATCCTGGAGCCCTGTTGTACCAAGGTTGTGTATACATGATCATTTACATCTGTCCCACTTAGCCCATGTGAACCTGCCTAACTGTTTTCCCAACAGCCTTGTTCTTCCATTCCCCTCCCCTTTCTTGTGTATTGCCCCCTATCCCCACATCCAAACTATCCTATGTCTATTTCTTACCCTGTGCTCTATCTTCCCCTCTCTCCTTCCCCTCTTCTCATCCCATACATCCTGGTGATCAGCAAATATATATATAATTTTCTTTTTTGTTTTCCCCCTTTTAGTGTGGGTTCTTTTTCTTACTCTTTTACAGTAATGGTCCTATGAAGTATTTCTCCTTTTGTGATTGACTAATTTCACCCAGCATAATGTCAAGGTTCATCCATGTTATGTGGTGGCTTGCAGCTTCCTTGTTGTTCTTCAAGGTAGCATAGTATTTCATTGTGTGTATGTACCAAAGTTTGTTTACCCATTCTTCAATTGATGGACACTTAGGCTGTCTCCATTTTTTGCTATTGTAAATAGTGCTACTAGGAACATTGGTGTGCATATATCTACTTGTGTTATGGCACATATTTCTTGTGGGTATATATCAAGTATAGGAATTGCTGGATCATAAGGTATTTATATTTCCAACTTTCTGAGGAAGTGCCATATTGTTTTCCAGACACGCTGGACCATTTTGCAATCCCACCAGCAATGCAGGAGTGTCCCAGTCTCTCCACATCCTCGCTAGCACTTATTGTCCTCTACTTTTTTGTTCTTTGCTGTTATTGCTGGTGTGAGATGATATTTCATTGTTGTTTCGATTTGCATCTATGTGCCAGACTACAAAACCGTTTGAACTGCAAGGTTGGCAGTTCAAGCTCACCAGCTGCTCCTCAGAAACTGTATACAGGGTCGCTATCAGTTGGAACCGGCTCAACGGCAATTAACAATAAACAACAACAATGGCTAATAATCGTGAACATTTCATCATATGTTTGTTGGATGCCCAGATTTCTTCCTTGGTGAAGTGTCTGTTCATGTCCTGTGCCAATTTTTTTTTTGAAGGATTTGTCTCCTAATCTTTTTTTAATGTTTTATTGTGAATTA
>NW_006408806.1:313094-314844 GCF_000296735.1 Chrysochloris asiatica | reverse complement strand
GAAGCTTTCAATAACGAAAGTTGAGGCTTGATTTTTTTCTTCAGTTCGCCCAGCTTGAGAAATGCTGACTGTGTTCTTCCTTTTTGGTTTTCTAATTCCAAATCTTTGCATATTTTATTATAGTATTTGGTTTTATCTTCTTGAGCCGATCTTTGAAATTTTCTGTCCAGCTCTTGGATCTCTTCAATTCTTCCATTTGATTTAGCACATTTTCACATTAGAGATGCCCAAAGTAAGAAAAGAGCAGTTTGTTACTTTTTGGTTTTATATTTGTAGGCAGATTATTTAAGGACATTTGAAGGATATGTCTCAGTTTGCAATCTATATTTTAATACATCTAGAAAAAAATGGAGCTTCTCTAATAATCAAACATTCTCCAACTTTACCTCCTAAAATTCAGAAATTAATGAGACATTTCCTCATTTTAAAGTTTCACTAGGACATGTAACCATCAACAGAAGAGCACAAAAAAACAGAGGAGGATGTTTCCAAAATCTTAAAACAGTTATAATTTTCTGAAAAATCTTTACTTTTGGGTTAATAGCCATTCCCATTTTCCATCATTCCTAGAACAAATATTGAAGAGGTATGATCTTAATATGTTGATGATAACAAATTGAATTCCCATTAAGAGATTGATAAATTAAAAGGTACACGCTCATACAATGTTTTGTCACACTGCGAGTCTTCTAAAAAGTTAGGAGCCAATCACATTATCTCATCAGAATATGGAAGGCAGTCTCATTATTCTATGAATATTAATTCCTCTGAAACCTTTTCCTCCAAGATTAAATTGTAAAAACAATCAAGTGATTAGACGAGGGCTATCTCACCAATGGACATCTGTTATTTCCTCCTTACTGATTGTTGAACGGGGTGACAAAGCAGAGGCAGAGCGGTGTACAATCATTTTTTAAGGGACTAAGTCAAAAGTCAGAGCTTCCACAGCATAGCACCAGCTTTGCAGATGACTACATTGTGATAGTTGAAATAGCACAGACCAGCAAAGATTAGAGCCGAGAGTGCCAGGAGGCCAGCCTTGGCAGCTTTCCAGGGTGCATTCTCATGGACATAGTCAGTAACAACTTGTCCAATGCCCCAGTGACCATGGAGAGTGAGAAGTGGAACTAGAGAATAGTCCATTGCAGAGAAAGGATTCAAATAAGCAGCTGAAAGCTGGACCAGGAGCAAAACACTAACAACCCTCTCACCAGTCCAGTGGAGAGATGCAGACTTGGAACCAGGCTGGGGGACTGGTGAAGGTGCTGCACACCTGGAGTAGACCGGTCCTGGAGAAATGCTGAGGCAAGAGCAGGTCTGCTCATTGGAGTTCAGAGAAACAGAGTTTGGGCTCCTTGAGCACCACAGACAACATTCAGGCTCCAGACCACTGCCATGTCTGTCCTTAGGGCTCAAGCAGTTTCCTATATATTTTAGAAATGAGTCCCATTCTGACATGTCATTGCAAAAGATTCCATTCTGTGGGTTCCCTTTTTACTCTTCTGGTGAAGTCTTTTGATGCACATAAGTTTTTAATTTTTAGTATGTCCCACTCATCTTTTGTTTGTGTAATTTTCAAAATGTTTGGTAGTCTGTATATTCCCTGTATTAGAGCTCTCACATTTGTCCCTGTTTTTTCATTGATGACTTTCATAATTTTGGGATTCACATTTAGGTCTTTAATCCATGCTGAGTTGGTTTTTGTATAGGGCATGAGGTAAAAAGGTCTTGTTTCAATCTTCTGCATATC
>NW_006408806.1:309971-312580 GCF_000296735.1 Chrysochloris asiatica | reverse complement strand
TTTGGGTGGCTATTGTAAAGGGTATTTCTTTCCTAATGTCTTTTTCAGTGCAGTCATTGTTGCTATAGAGGAATCTAACTGATTTTTGTAAGTTGATCTTATACCCTGCCACTTTGCTTAATCTTCCTATGATATCTAGTACCTTTTTAACTGAGTCTTTGGGGTTTTTTATGTATAGGATCATATCATCTTCAAATAGAGAGTTTTATTTCCTCCTTGACAATTTGGATGCCTTCAATTTCTTTATCTTGCCATATAGCTCTGGCTAATAGTTCCAGAATAATATTGAAAAGGAGTGGTGACAAAGGACATCCTTTTATGGTTCCTGTTCGCAGAGAGAAGGCTTTCAGTTTCTCTCCATTGAGAGTGATGTAGGCTGTTGGTTTTATATATATGCTCTTGATTATGTTGAGGAATTTCCCTTCAATTCCTACTTTGTTGAGTCTTTTTATCAGAAATGGATGTTGGATTTTGTGAAATGCCTTTTCTGCATAAATTGATATGATCATCTGGTTATTTTCCTATTTCTTAATCATGTGGTGGATTACACTGATTGTTTTTCTAATGTAGAACCATCCTTGCATCGCTTTTATGAAACCTACTTGGTCATGATGTATTAATTTTTGATGTGGTGCTTGATTCTGTTGGCTAGGTTTTGTTAAGAATTTTTGCATCTATGTTCATGAGGGATATTGGTCTGTAGTTTTCTTTCTTAGTGATATCTTTCCCTGGCTTTGGTATGAGGGTTATGCTTGCTTCATAAAAAGTATTAGAAAGTTTTCCGTCCTCTTCTATATTTTGGAATAATTTGAGTAGAATTGGTGACAACTATTCCCTGAATGTTTGGTAGAAGTCACCAGTGAAGCCATCTGGGACTGCAGTTCTCTTAGGTTATGAGTTTTTGATGACCTGATCAAGTTCTTCCTTTGTTATGGATCTGTTCAAGTTTTCTACTTCACTCTGTGTAAGTTTTGATAGGTGGTGTTTTCTAAAAATGCATCCATCTCTTCTAAGTTTTTGAATTTGTTGGAGTACAAGTCTTCATGGTATTCAGTAATTAACTTTTTTACTTCATTTGGTTCCGTTGTGACATCACCCGTGTGGTATCTAATGAGAGTTATTTGTGTCTTCTGGCTTCGCCTCTTTTCTTTGGTTAAGTTTGCCAATGGTTTGTCAATTTTGTTAATTCTTTCAAAGAAGCAGCTTCTTCTCCTGTTGATTTTTTCTATACTTTTTCAGTTTTCCATCTTATTTATTTCTGCTCTTATCTTTATTATAATTTCTTTTCTTTTGGTGACTATAGTTTCCCTCTGTTGGTCAATTTCTAATGTTGATGTTGTTGTATTAATGTGTTAATTTTGGTTCTTTCTTCTTTTTGGATGTGCACATTTATTGCAATAAATTGTCCTCTCAGCACCACTTTCACCATGTCCCAAAGATTTTGGTATGTTATGTTTTCATTCTTGATTGTTTCTAGGAATTTTATGAATTCATGTTTAATTTCTTTTTTTACACAGTTGCTTTTCTGTAGGGTGTTGTTCAGTTTCCATGTATTCAACTTTATTTCCTTAGTCTTCTTGTTGATGATTTCTAGTTTTATAGCATTGTGGTCTGAAAAGATGCTCTGTAGTATTTTGATGTTTGTAAATTTATGGAGGCTTGCTTTGTGACTAACACATGGTCAATTCTGGAGAATGTATCATGTGCACTGGAGAAGAAAGGATATTGTACAGTTGTTGGGTTTAATGCTCTGTACATGTCTATGAAGTCAAGTTGGCTAATTGTGTTATTTAGTTCCTCTGTAACTTCGTCAAGTTCCTTTCTGGTTGTTCTGTCCCTTTTTTGAAAGTGGCATATTAAAATCTCCCACTATAATTGTAGATTTATCTATTTCTTTTTTCAGTTCTAGTAAGGTTTTCTTCATATATCTTGGTACTTTTTCATTGTGAGCGTAGATATTTACTATACTTACGTCATCTTGCTCAATTGACCCTTTGATCATGAAAGTGCCTTTCTTTATCACTTATGCTGGTTTTTGTCTTAAAGTTTACTTTATCAGAGATTAAAATTGCCATTCCTACTTGTTTATTGTTCCAGTTAGCTTGGTATATTCTTTTCCAACCTTTTAGTCTGTTTTTGTCTTTGTGTGTAAGGTTTCTCTCTTGCAGGCAGCATATTGAAGGGTCCTGCTTTCTTATCCAATCTGCCTCTCTGTCTCTTTGCAGGTGCATTCAATCCATTGACAACAGTAATTATTGATGCTGTTGTTGTTAGGTCTCATTGAGACGGTACCGACACATAGCTACCTTATGCACAGCAGAAAGAAACACTGCCCAATCTTGGGCCAACCTCACTATTGTTGCCACTCTAGAGTCCATCGATGCTGCTGTTAGGCCAATCCATCTCATTGGGGGTCTTCCTCTTTTTCTTTGACTCTCCATCTTACCAAACGTGATATCCTTCTCCAGCTACTGGTCCCTTCTGACAATATGTCTGAATTATAAGAGATGAAGTGTGGCTATCTTGGCCTCCAAGAAGCACTCTGGGTGTCGTTCTTCCAACATGGATCTGTTTGTTTTTTTGGCAGCCCATGACACTTTCAATATTCT
>NW_006408806.1:298055-309026 GCF_000296735.1 Chrysochloris asiatica | reverse complement strand
CTGCATTCCGTTGGGTCACCGCTCTTTGGAATGGACACAAATACCTATGTCTTCCAATCAGTTGGCCAGATAGTTTTCTTCCAAATTTCTTGGCAGAGATGAGTGAGTGCCTCCTGTGCCGCCTCACTTTCTTGAAAGATTTCAATTTTTATTCCATCAATTTCTGGTACCTTGTTCTTTGCCAATTCTTTCAATGTGTCTTGGACTTCTTCCTTCAGTATCATTGTCTTTTGACCAGATGCTACCCCCTTGAAACAGTTGAAAATTAACCATTTTCGTTTCGCACAGTGACTCTGTGTATTCCTTCCATCTTCTCTTGATGCTTTCTGCATCATTCAATAATTTGCCCATAGAATCTTTCAATAACAAAAGTCGAGTTTTGAACTTTTTCTTCAGTTCCCCTCACTTGAAAATTGCTGAGTGTGTTCTTCCTTTTTGGTTTTCTGATTCCAGGTCTTTGCACATTGTGTTGTAATATTTGGCTTTATCTTCTTGAGATATTCTTTGAAATTTTCTGTTCACCTCGTGGACCTCCTCATTTCTTCCATTTGTTTTAGCATCTCTACACTGGAGAGCAAGTTTCAGCGTCTCTTTTGACATCCATTTTGACCTTTTCCTTTTTCTTGTGTTCTCAATGACTTTTTGCCTTCTTCCTATATAATTTTCTTGATGACTTCCCACAATTCTTCTGGTCTTTGGTCTTTAATGTTTAATGTATCAAATCTGTTCTTCAGATGGTCTATATATTCAGGTGGGATATATTCAAGGTCATATTTTTGCTTTTGTGGACTTGTTCTCATTTCCTCAGCTTCAGTTTGAATTTGCATATGAGCAATTGATGGTCTGTTCCATAGTCTGCCGCTGGCCTTGCTTTGACTGATAATATGGAGCTTTTCTGTCATCTCTTTCCACAGATGTAGTCAATTTTATTTCTATGTGTTTCATTTGGTGGGATCCATGTGTATAGTCATCTCTTATGCTGGCTAAAGAAGATATTTGAAATGATACATTGGTTTTGCAGAGTTCTGTCATGCAATCTCTAGCATAATTTCTATCACCAAGGCCATATTTTCCAACTACTGATCCTTCCTCTTTGTTTCCATCCTTTGCTTTCCAATCACCTGTAATGATCAATACATTTTGATTGCATATTTGATCAACTTCAGATTGAAGAAGTTGGTAGAATTCTTCTCTTCCATCCTCACTGGCTTTAGTGGTTGGTGTGTAAATTTGAATGATAGTGGTATTAACTGGGCTTCCCTGTAGGCACATGGATATTATCCTATCACAGACAGTGTTGTACCTATGACTGATCTGGATATGTTCTTTTTGATAATGAATGCAACACCATTACTCTTCAATTTATCATTCCTGGCGTAGTAAACCATGTGGTTGTCAGACTCAAACTGGCAAATATCAGTCCATTTCAGCTCACTAATTCCTAAGATATCAATGTTTATGTGTTCCATTTCATTTTTGACAACTTCCAATTTTCCCAGATTCATTCTTCGTACATTCCATGTTCCGATTCTCAATGGATGTTTATAGCTCTTTCTCTTCATTTTGAATTGTGCCCTGTCAGAAAATGAAGATCCCACGGGCTTTTCTTCCACAGGCTTTACTTCATTGGCATCATCATGATCAACTCTACTTTTAGGAGGCAGCTCTTCCCCAGTTGAATTTTGAGTACCTTACAAGCTGAGGGGCTCATTTTCTGGCACTACATCTGACACTGTTTCTGTGCTAGTCGTAGGTTTTCAGTGACTAAATATTTGGAAGTATTTCGTCACTCTTTCTTCCTAGTCTGTATTCATCTGGAAGCCCATCTGAAACCTGTCTACATGGGTGACCCTGCTGATATTTAAAACACCAGTGGCATAGCTTTCAGAATCACAGCAACTCACAAGCTACCACAGTACAACAAACTGACAGATGAGTGGTGGTTGTTTGGTTTTAGTTATCGACAGATAATTATCGACAGGTATGAATTAATTGCTGCCATTATATTAATTTTTTGGTATTCCTATTTGTTCCTTTGTTCTGCATACCTTCTTGTGCTGAGTTTGTGCTTTTTGTGCTATTTCATGTCGGCTTCTTCTTAGTTTTAATGTTTGCTTGTTCTACTTGGAAGTTCATTTTCATGGTAAGTTGTGAAGTATTAACTTTCTTTGGGGTTATCTTATAGTCTATTAACTTTTCTCTCCATTTAAGAGTATCTATTGTATCCTGTAATCTACCTGACATCCTCACCATCTTGATCTCTGTTTCTACATTTATTCTTTCTTTGACATTGATTTTATTTTGATCTTCAGTTGACCTCCCAGCTCCTTTGAATTCATTGTTGTAGTTTTGTTCTGTTCTGAACTCTGCTGTCTGTCAACTGAGTTCCAGGTGGTGTTGCCATACCTGTCAATCTCTTGTTGTTTTCTGCTCTTCTTGGTTTGCAGTACAAAGAACTCCCTTTATGATTTTTTTTTTTTAAGGTTTTTATTGTGGATTGAGTGAAAGTTTACAGGGCACATCATCGGTTTCACATTCAACCATTCATATACCTTGTTTCATTACATTGATTATAATCCCCTCCACATACCATCAGTTAACAGAGTTTCTCTATATCCTCTTTAGCTTTTTTGGGGGGGCAGGGAAACTTTGCCTTTTTGGAATTTACAGTCTCAGCTTTTAGGGAAGGTTTTTACATTTATCTGTGGGTATCCAGGGCTCATGTATGGAATTACTAACCAGCATAATTGAATAATCAGAAAAGGGACATTTTGCTATGTCTGCTAGGTGGTTAAAGTCTGATCCCCTTTATGATGTTTTGAAGTGCTGGATTGGTTTTGATAAAATCTCTTAGATTCTGTTTATCCTGGAATATTTTGGTTGCACCATCATATTTGATTGATCGTTTTGCTGGATAGATGATTCTTGGTTGGCAATTTTTTTTCTTTTAGGGTTTTGTATGTGTCTCCCCATTGCCTTCTTGCCTGCTTGGTTTGTGCTGAATAGTCAGAGCTTAATCTGAATTGCTTGCCTTTGTAAGTGACACTTCTTTTCTCCAAAATCAAAGACAAGGAGAGAATTGCTTTTAGGATTCTCTCCTTGTCTTTGATTTTGGAGAGCTTTTATTATATGTCTTGGTGACTTTCTTTTGTGTCTTTCCTTCCTGGGGTATGTTCGGCTTCTTGAATGTTTATCTTCTTATCTTTCAAGATGTTAGGGAATGTTTCTTCTAAAAGTTCTTCAACTATCTCTTCTGTGGACTTCTCTGGTTCTTCCTGTTCTGGAATGCCAATAATTCTTAAGTTGTTCCTCTTCATCTTGTCTAGAATGAATTTTAGACTCTCTTCAGATTTTTTAAATCATTTTTTCTGCTTGATTTTCTATCTTAGCAGTATTGAGAGATTTGTCTTCCAGCTTGCAATTCTGCCTTCCATCTCTTCTATTCTGCTCCTTTTCCCTTTTAGTGTATTGTCCATTTTTGATATTTTATTAATAATCATCTGGACCTCTTTTTGCAGGTTTTGAATTGTTTCCAATTCTGTATCAATCTTGTTTGATTGCTTTTGTAGTACTTTCCTGACTTCTTCCTTGTGTTCCTCCTTGCTTTCAGAGCATTTGAATTTGTTTCCATATCATTCTTCTGAAATCTTTCTCAGGCAAATCCAAACTCTGCTCTTCCTCTTCTGTGGAGCCTTTGTCTGTCTCCAGTGCATTTGTTTCAGTTACTCTTTTCTGTTTTTGGACATGTTTGAGATCATCTGTTGTGTTTGAGATCTTTTGTTCATCATTTCCAGTAGTTATGTGAGTTTTTTAATGCTTAAATGGATGTTTGTTGTTGTGTTGTTAAGCTTACTGGGTGTCTCTTGGATATGATAAGGAGATAGGCTTCCCTTTTCACATGTAATGCTTAACAGCTGTTATTGGCTCTTGTCTCAATGGTGAAATATTATAAAGGTATGCTTGTAGCTTGGCTATGGCCATGATTGCTGTCTCATCTTGGGTAACGTAGGGAGAAAAAGCTCTCACTTCAAGGAAAAATGTGTGATAAAAGTGATCAAAAGCAGAAGCAATACAGAAGCAGAGATGAAAACCACCATGTTGAAACAAAAATAAAACTGTGACCGACTGCCCAGTCAGCTTGCTACACAGGCAGTGTGTGTGCACTGTAGAAGCCTCCAGCAGTGGGTGGGGGTATCCGTTCGTTCAGGACCCTCATCTAGTCACCATTGGGGAGGTGCACAGATAGATATTGAGAAGTTAATGAGAGAAAGATTGTCCACTATTTTTGCCTCTGAAGGTCAATTAGGTATCTGCGTGTGTACAGCATAATTCTTAAGATAGTTGCATCCTTTTATGTTGGGGTTTTACAGAGTATTTTATGATTAGTCTGTCAGGCCTGAGGGGCCTGTTTTTTTATTGCTAAATAGACCTGAGTCATCCTGGTGTGGCACTGTGGGGCAATGCACCAGACTGAAAAGTCCCCTGAACCACAAGGTCAGTGGTCCAAGTCCACCAGCTACTCCTCAGAAACCCCACACAGGGTCTCTATGGGTCAGAATCGACTGGAGGGCACCCAACAAGAACAAAGGGCCCTGTACAGGTTAATTTTAGGGCTGTGACCCCAATGCTGACATCATAAGTAGCCGTCAAGCTCTGTCTCTTTGTACAGTGGGAAAACTGTGGGGTCAGTGCTGGACTTCCTTTTTTTTTGGTGGGGGGCTGTGCACTCACCCTCCTGAAGGTGTCCAGGCTGGGCAAAGAAGGCACAACAGGGAAGAGGAAAAAAAAAATGTGTAGAATCCCCCATGCCTCCTTTTGTAAATGCCACTGCATAGCTTTTAGCACTGGTTCCCTGTGCTGGTCTGGCTGTAGCCTCGCCCTCTGAACTCTGCCTGGGACCGGTGGCTGCTGAGGGAGTCCCATCTCCTGCAATTTCTAAATCACAGTATTTTCCTTTATATCATGATTTTTTTCACTTGCAAGTGTGGGAAACTGATGTCCTGGACCTTATGGTAGATCCAGAGCTCTGGTGTTTTTCTGTGAGTGAAGCTTTTTTTTTGGTTTTCAATCCCTCCCCCATGGAGCTTTTTCTACCTGGCTATCACAGCCACTGCCCAAACCAGAAGTCCCCAGATAGGCCTGACTTGTAAGGTGAATATGTATGGACTTGAACCACCAAACTTTTGGTTAACAGATAAGTGCTTAACTGTTTGCTATGCCACAACATTTATTGTATTGTGGTGGCTTGTGCATTGCTGTGATTCTGAAAGCTATGCTAGTAGTTAAAAAAACAGCAGGTTCATCTATGGTAGACAGGTTTCAGTGGAGCATCCAAACAATGACAGACAAGGAATAAGGAGAAGTGGACCACATCTGAATGGTTAGCCACTGAAAAACCTTATGAATAGTGGCAGAACATTGTCAGATATACTGTTGGAAAATGAGCCCCTCAGGTTGGAAGTTTCTCAAAATATGATATGAGAAGAGCTGCCTCCTCCGTGCAAAGTTGAGTTTAATGTCTTGAAGTTAAGCTTTTGGGACCTTTATTTGCAGATGTGCTATAACTGAAAATGAGAATAAACAAGTTGCAAATGTCCATTAATAATCAGAACATGGAATATACAAAGAGGTATGAGTCTAGGAAAATGGGAAGTTATCAAAAATAAAATGGAATGCATAAAGATCAATATCCTAGGCATTAGTAAGCTGAAATGGACAAGTATTGGCCATTTTGAATCTGACAATCATATGGTTAACTATGCCAGAAATGTCAAACTGAAGAGGATGGCATAACATTCATCATCAAAAACAGCATTTTAAGATCTGTCTTGGAGTACAAAGTTCTCTGTGAAAGAATAATATGCATACTTCTACAAGAAAGAACAGCTAATACCCCTATTATTCAAATTTACTTTCCAACCACCAAAACCAGTGATGATGAAATTAAAGAATTCTACTAATTTATTCTGTCTGAAATTGATTAAACATGCAATCAGGATGCATTACTGGTGATTGCAATGTGAAAATTGGAAATAAACAGGAAGGATTAGCAGTTAGAAACATGGCCTTGGTTATAGGAACAATGTTGGAGATCATATGATACAACTTTGCAAGACCAATGGCTTATTCATTGCAAATATCTCTTCTAAACAACATAAAATGTGACTATATATATAGACCGCATTAGGTGGCATGCACGGGAATTACATTATCTATACCTGTGGAAAGAGATCACCACTTGACTGTCAATTTGTTGCAGTGTGGTGACTTGCATGTAGCTGTGATGCTGCAAGCTATGCCACAGGTATTGTAAGTGACAGCAGGGCCATCCACAGTGGACAGGTTTGAGCTGACTGCTGACAGATTAGGAAAAAGAAAAGGAAGACTACTTCTGAATGTTTAGCCACTGAAACTTTATGAATAGCAGTGGATAACTCTTAGAAAGCACCAGAATATTGAATATTGAAACATTATGAATAGTACCAGAATATTGTAAGGTATAGATAGTGCCAGAAAATGAGCCCCTCAGGTTGAAAACCACTAGAAAATACAACAGGGGAAGAGCTGCCACCTCACAGTAGAGTTGACCATGATAACATGGATGGAATAAAGCTTTGTTGTTGTTGTTAAGTGCCTTTGAGTTGGTTCCGACCCATAGCAACCCTGTGCAGGGTTTCCAAGGAACAGCTGATGAGCTTGAACCACCGACCTTGGACTTCAAATGGCTTTGTAGTCTGGCACATTAACCTACAGCGCCACACCAACTCTGGAGTAAAGCTTTAGGGACCTTCATTTACTGATGGCACAAAACTGAAAATGAAGAGAAACAGCTGAAATACCCACTAATAATTGGAACATGGAAAGTAAAACGTAGGAATCTTGGAAAACTGGACATTGTAAAAAATGAAATGTAATGCATAAAAATCGATATTCTAGGAATTAGTGAACTGAAATGGACTGGTGTTTACTATGTTGAATTTGTCAATCATATGATTTCTATACTGGAAATGACAAATTGAAGAGAAATGGCATCACATTCATCATCAAAAGGAACATTTCAAGATCTATCTTGCAGTATAATGCTGTGTGTGAAAGAACAATATGCATACTTCTACAAGAAAGAATAGTTAATACCACTATTATTCAAATTGATTCACCAACCACTAAGGCCAGTTGTAATGAAATTGAAGAATTGTAACAACTTCTTCAGTATGAAATTGATCAAATGAAGATGTACTGAAAATTACTGGTGATTGGAAAAAAGTTTAAAAACAAAATGGCTAGAAAATATGGCTTTGGTGATAGAATCAATGCTGGATATCAATTGACAGAATTTTGCAAGACCAATGACTTATTTGTTGCAAATACCAATACCATGTGCATTTATGTCACCAGACGGAATACACAGAAATCAAATGAACTACATCTATGGAAAAAGACAGTGGAAAAGCTCCATATCATCAGCCAAAACAAGGCCAGGGGCAGACTGTGGAACAGACCATCATTTGCTTATATGCTAATTCAGGCTGAAGCTAAAGAAAATTAAAACTAGTTCATTAGAGCCAAAATATGACTTTGAACACATTCCACCCGAATTTAGAGATCATCTCAAGAACAGATTTGATGCCTTAGACACTAATGACTGAAGAGCAAAGGACTAGTGGGATAGCATCAAGAACGCAATGTAGGAAGAAAGCAAAAGGTCATTAAGAGGACAAGAAAGAAGGAAAAAACCAAAATAGATGTCAGAAAAGATTCTGAAACTTGCTCTTTATTGTAGAGATGCTAAAGCAAAATAAGGAGGTAAATAGCACTGAATAGAAAATTTCGAAGAGCAGCTCAAGAAAAAGTCAAGTATCATAAAAAATGAAACGTGTAAGTACTGGAGTTAGAATACCAAATAGAAAGAACATGCTCAGAATGTCTCAAGTTGAAAGAACTGAAGAAAAATTCAAGCCAAAACCTGTAATACTGAAGGATTCCATGGGCAAAATATTGAATAATGCAGCAAACATCTAAAGAAGATAAAAGGAATACAGAGAGTCACTATTGTTGTTGTTGTTAAGTGCCGTCGAGTCGGTTCCGACCCATAGCGACCCTGTACAGGGTTTCCGAGGGTGTAAATCTTTACGGGAGTAGAAAGCCTCATCTTTCTCCCGCGGAGTGGCTGGTAGTTTCGAACCGCTGACCTTAAGGTTCGCAGCCCGATTCATAACCAGTGCGCTAACAGAGTCACTATAGCAAAAATAAATGGTTGATGTTCAACCATTTCAAAAGGTAGTTTATAATCAAGAGTCAATGGTACCAACGAAGAAGTTCAACATGAAATGAAGGTATTGGCAAAAAGCAAGTCTATAGGAATTGATGGAATACAAATTGAAGTCTTTCAACAAACTAATGCAGAAGTGATATCTACGCCAAGAAATTTGGAAGACAACTACCTGGTCAACTAATTTGAAGCAGTCAACTATTTGTACCCATTTCCAGAGACTACGGAAATAATAGAAAAGTAAAATTTTGTTAAAGTAAACTTGCTGAAGATATTTCAAAAATGGTTGTAACGGTACAGTGACAGGGAACTGCCGAAGGTTCAAGCTGGATTTAGACAAGGTTGTGGAACCACGGATATCGTTGTTGAAAGATGAATCTTGACTGAAAGCAGAGAATACCAGAAAGATACTTACCTGTGCTCTATTGACTATGCATAGGTTTTTCTCTGTGTGAATCATGACAAGTTATGGGTAATATTATGAAAAAAAGGCTATTCCAGAACACTTAACTGTGATCATGAGGAACCTGCACATAGACCAAGAGGCACTCATTTGTACAGAACAAGGGGACACAATGACTTAAAATTAGTAAAGGTGTGTGCCAGGGTTGCATTATTTCACCATATTTATTCAATCTGTATGCTGAGCAAGCAATTTGAGAAGCTGGATTATATGAAGAAGCACGTGACACCAGGATTGGCGGGAGACTCATTAACAACTTGTGATATGAGGATGATACAACCTTGCTTTCTGAAAGAGAAAAGGATTTAAAATACTTAGTGATAAAGATCAAAGACCACAGACTTTAGTACATGTTGTACCTCAATGTAAAGAAAACAAAAGTCCTCACCACTGGGCAAGTAAATAACATGATAAATGGAGAAAAGATTGAAGTTGTTGAATATTTCATTTTGCTTGGATCCTTGATCAACAACCATGGAAGCAGTAGTCAAGAAGCCAAACAACATATTGCATTAGGCAACTCTGCTGCATAAGACTTCTTCAAAGAGAGCTAAGATGTCAGTTTGAGGTCTAAGGCACACCTGACACAAACCATGGTATTTTCTATAGCCTCATATGCATATAAAGTTGCTCAATGAACAAGGAAGACTGTAGAAGAATTGATGCACTTAAATTATGTTGTTTGAGAAGAATATTAAAAGTACCATGATCTGCCAGAAGAACAAACAAATCTGAGTTGGAAGAAGGACAGCCAGAATGCTCTTTCAAAGCCAGGATGGCTAAACTTCATCTCTCATCCTTTGGACATATTATAAGAAAAGACTAGTCCCTAGAGAAGAAAATCAAGCTTGATAAAGTGGATGGTCAGGAAAAAAGTGAAAGACTTTTTCACTTTATCAAGCTTGATAAAGTGTATTGGCACAGTGGCAGCCGCAATGTTCTCAATCCTAGTAACAACTGTGAGAATGGCACAGGGCTGGGCATTGTTTCAATTTGTTGTACAGAAGGTTGCTGTGAGTCTGAACTGACTGGCTGGCACTTAAAAACTACAGACTTGAGAATACATGATGGAGAAACACAAAACCTTCAGGCAAATCAAGGCTAGGGGTGGATTGTGGATGGAATCATCAATTGCTCATATGCTAGTTCAGGCTGAAGCTGAAAAAAGTAAAACAGGTCCACGAGAACCAACACGTAACCTTGAGTATATTCCACCTGCGTTTAGAGACCATCTCAATGCAAGAACAGATTTCATGCCTTAGACACTGACGATGGAAGGCCAAAAGAGTTTTGAGATGATATCAAGAACATCATACTTGAAGAAAGCAAAAGGTCATTAAAAAGACAAGAGAAAAACAAAAAAACAAATCAGATGTCAGAAAAGACTTTGAAACTTGCTCTTGAGCATGGCTGTGTGCTATGAGTTGATTCCGACTCATAACGACCCTGTACAGGGTTTCCGAGGTTATGCATCTTTCTCCCGCAGAACAGCTGGTAGTTTTGAACTACTGACCTTGGGGTTTGCAGCCCGATTCATAACCACTATGCTACCAGAGCTCCTTTCTTCCATGGATAGCAGCTTTTATTTAGCAGCAGAGCGCTTCAAATCCATCGCTAGGGCTCCGTCGCTGCCAATGTATTTTGTAATTAACCAACCAAGAGCAAGCCCATTAACATTAAGTTGATTCCTGCAACCCTATATGACAGAGTAGAACTGTCCCTTTGGTTTCCAAAATTGTAATCTTTATAGAAGCAGATTGCAGCCGCTTTCTCCTGCAGAGTGATTGGTGGTTCAAACCTCTAGTCTTTCAGTTAGCAGTCAAGCACTTAACCATTGTGCCACTAGGATGCCTTAATTTATAGATAAGTATACCATTTTCATGCCCAAACAATCCAAACATATGCAGTAATTTAAGATTCGCTTTATAATTAGATTGTGGGTTTTGTTTGTTCTCATTTTGGTATAATTTCCTATCTTTTTGTTTCTTGCCCTGTATAGCTGATTAGAATTGGTATTTTCCAAAGAGACAAAGGAAACTCAGACCACACACATAAATCTATTCAATGTATTATTGAGATTTAAATGTAAAAAACAAAACAATAAACTTTTAAAAATAATCCAAGAGAATGCTTTTATGAACTTGGGTAGGGCAAGATTTCTTGATCACAATACAGACAACACCAAGTATAAAAATTACTGATAAATTGTTGTTGTTGTTGTTAAGTGCCTTCGAGTCGG
>NW_006408806.1:290180-297955 GCF_000296735.1 Chrysochloris asiatica | reverse complement strand
AGAAAGCCTCATCTTTCTCCCACAGAGCGGCTGGTAGTTTCAAACCACTGACCTTAAGGTTCGCAGCCCGATTCGTAACCACTACGCTACCAGAGCTCCTTACTGATAAATTAGACAATGTAAACTGGAAGAAGATATTTGCAATACATAAATCAACAAAAGACTCATAGCCAAAATAATATTAAAAAATCTCAACAAATTAGGAACGTAGAGATAGAAACCGTAACAAGAAAAGGTTGCAAAAGACTTTAATGGGTACTTCACAAAAAAGCATATTGATTGAAGTCAATAAAAGCACTTATTGGAAATGCATATTAAAATGTTGATTTATCACCAGGAAAATATACGTTGGAGACAGAGTGGTCCAAAACCTTCAAAATAACTGAAATTAAAAGATTGACAAGACCAAATTCAGACAACGATATGAAGTAAACAGAACTCTCATATAATGTTGTTGTTCAGTTGGTTCTGACTCATAGGACCATATATAGGGTTCCTGAGAAGCAGCGGGTGTGGCGCTATGAGTTAATGCACCAGACTGAAAAGCCATTTGAACTGCAAGGTTGGAGGTTCAAGCTCACCAGCTGCTCCTTAGAAACCCTATGCAGGGTTGTTATGGGTCGGAATCGACTCGATGGCACTCAACAACAATGTTGGGTTTGAACCACAGACCTTGTAGCTATCAGTGTTTATCTTACCAGATATTTCCATACACTGTTGTTGTTTTTAAGTGACGTTGAATCAATTCTGACTCAGAGTAACCCTGTATAGTGTTTCCAAGGAGCGGCTGGTGGGTTTGAACTGTCAATATTGTGGTTCTCAGTCCAGTGCTGATCTTAAGCTCTATACCAGGAGTCCATATACTATTAGTGGGAATGTAAATTTGTATAATAATTTTAGAAAACCTCCTAATAATAACTTTTAAACTGAACAAATGCACAATCCATGACTTCCACTTCTAGGTATACATGTAACAGAAAGTTATGTAGAAGAATGTTCATATTCTTCAGCATGCACAATGGTATAAAACATAACAAAACAAGAACAGTCCAAATGTCTATATCCTATTTAGGGCTCCCAAGACTGTAAATTAGTGTACAGACAGTCTCATCTTTCTCCAACTTTGCAGCTAGCAGTCTAAATAATTGTTGTTGTTATTGTGTGCCGTGGAGTCGGTTCCAACTCATAGTGACCCTGTACAGGGTTTCCGAGGCTGTAAATCTTTACGGGAGCAGAAAGCTTCATCTTTCTTCCTCAGAGCAGCTGGTAGTTTCAAACTGCTGACCTTGTGGTTCACAGCCCGATTCATAACCACTACGCTACCAGAGCTCCTTAGCCTAAATAATAGAGTGGATAAACTGTGTTCTACTCATTCAATGACTAGAACTGCTACATGCAACAGTATGAGTGAGTCTCATAAACATAATGCTAAACAAAAGAAGTCAGCCAGATTAATGACATTGTAAAATTCTGTTTATATGAAGTTCAAAAGCAGGCAAAGCTGATTTCCAGTGTTAGAAGTTAGGATAGTGATTTTGGGGGGTCAAAGGGTAATGATTGGTGGGGTCATGAGGACTTATGGGAAATGTACTCTTTCTTGACCTGGGTAGAACATAACTAGATGTGCTCACTTTGGGGAAATTCGCTGAGATACAGGCATACCTCAGATACATTGTAGATTTGGTTACAGACCATTGCAATAAAGCAAATATTGCAATAAAGTGAGTATGCAAGCTTTGAGGATTCCCAATGCACGTAAAAACTATGCTTATACTATGCTGTGGTCTATTATACATGTAATGATGTTGTTGTTAAGTGCTGTCAAGTCGGTTCCGACTTGACCCTGTTTAGGGTTTTTGAGGAGTAGCTGGTGGGTTTGAACTGCTGACCTTGTGGTTTGCAGTCCAGTGCTGATCCAACAGCGCCACACCAAGTGAAATATTGTGAGAACTAGCAAAATGTAACACAGAAATGTGAAGTTATCACATACTGTTGGAAAACAGCACCTAACCACAACATGTGTAATACAAGTGAGAAAGATGTGACTATCTATTTCTATAAAGGTCTACAGCCATATAAACCCTATGGGAGCAGTTATATTCTTCCTGTGGGGTCAATCTGAGTCAGAATCCACCACAACAGCAGTGAGTTTGGGTTTAGAATGTAGGCAATATATATTTATGTATATGTGTGGCACTTTTCCATGTGTATTTTTTTTTAATGAAATTGTAAAAAGATATAAAGGTATACCATTATTTAAAGTCTATGTTTCCAAAGCCATTTGAGTTTGATTTTTCCTCTCTCAATAATAGCAAAGAAGCAAAAATATTTGTGATCTCATTCCTCTGCCTTGTATAACTGAAAAAAAAATTTTTTTAAATAAAATTTTGTGACAGTTGTAAAATAAATTTCTATTATTGCTTTTTTGCCCTTAGGTTTTGCCTTTCTACATCAAATTCACTCTCTATTCTTTGTGGAATTGAGACCTGACTCTGTTTTTTGTCACTTTTCCATTTGCCTTTTACGTTTCAATAGAGTTCTGGTAATAATCTCATTTGACCTTAAGACAAATGCATTATCAAAAGTTAAACAAAGACCAGTAGCCCTGGGCCTGATGTGTGATCTCATTCTATCTAACATTTAAGGAAACATTGGTCACCTAGGAATGATAGGACATTTGCTTCCAGAGGATGTAAGGCTTATTATAAATGGATTGATATTTTTTGAAAAAGAGCACAGATATGGGATTATAAAAGAAGCTTATCCCATCAGCAGTAAAAGACCACCCTGTCAGTATATTGTGTTATAGAGAGCTTCACATATTTTCCATTGCCACTGCCCTGTGTAGATCATGGCAGCTTGGTAGGAATCATTTAGAAAAGACAGGGTCATGGGGTCACTAGGGAGGGTCTCAAACTTTAGATCTTCCTAATTTGTGTGCTCTTGAGCAAATGATTCGATCTCTCTGAACTTCCAATAGACTTCTTTATAAAACAGGAATAAAAATAGCTACATCACAAAATTGTTTAGAGGATTAAATTACATTGTTAGGTGACCATCTCTAGCATAATACTTTAGCACATCCATATGCTTAAACGTTGACGTATTCTACTCTTTTCCATTCTTTTTCTCTGTAGGAACAAATATGTCATTGGAATACTTTGCAATCTAGATATTTAAGTTTGTCATTCTCAGAATCAAAAGCAAACTGGTTTCTGGGGGATAATTGGCCAGGGGATATTTATTTTGTGGATAATTGTTGAATCCCTATATCTTTTCATATAATTTTAGTTCCCCTTTTTAAGTTCAGGATGAAATCTGTATTCCAAATGGGATAAGAAAATAATGATGTTTGCAACATTTCTTCAGTGGGAATGGCACTTAACAACAACAACATTGGAAGTTAGAAGTGTCAGGAGTCACTCATTTTTTCTGAATTCTCTTCTTGTTGCTATTAAGTGTCATTGAGTTGGTTCTGACCCATAGCAACCCTGTGTAGGGTTTCCAAGAAGTGGCCTGTGAGTTTGAACTGCCAACCTTGTGGTCAAGCCGACTTTGCAGTCCAGCACATTAACCCACAGTGCCATAGCAGGACTCTGAGTTCTAACTGGTAATAGTTAGATAGACATAAATGCTGAAAACACAATAATAGACCCAGTGTATTAATGACTGGTAACACTGGATTGAGGTTCCCCAGGTGTCAAAAAAATGGTTGTGCTTAGGTAGTAACTGAAAGGTTGGTAGTTTGAATCTACCCAGAGATACCATGGAAGAAAAGGTCTGGTGATCTGCTTTCATAAAGTTATAAGAAAACACTATGGAATAATTCTACTTTGTAATATATGGGGTCACTGTGATTTGGAATTGGCTTAATGGCAAAAGATAACATCAAAGCTAGGTTACAAATACAGTTAGGACTGAAAATTAAAGTGTCAATATTTTGTAACATCTCTTCAAAATCAAGAGCTTGGAGCCCTTCCATAGAGTTGGCTCTGCAAAACTGACTCCAGGTATTCTTGTCATGGTAGGCCTGTGTAGGAGACTAGGCCTGCATTGCAAACTCAGATACCTGCCGAGTGCAGTCAAGAGATGAGTGCTCATGGCCTTTGCCATGAAGTGACCTTCCCCATGACATCCTTTCCTGAAAGCATGCCCTGTAGGTCAGCAGAAGCTTTAAAAATGCCAGAAAACATTTAGAATACAATTTGTTGTGTAATCTTAACTAGATCATTAATTTGTTTAGTTTGCTAGCTTTAGCTATCTACGTCATATCATGAAAAAGGTCAACTGCGTCCCTGCCTAAAATATCATGACTCCAGATTTATTTTTGATGATCACTTTTCTTATTATTTAGTGGGTTCCCTGAGTACCAAACAACTTAATATACCTCACAAATGAAAGTCCTTGGAAGTTTCCACAGAATTTTGTTGCCTTTCTTTATTCAATTTTATACAGGTTTAGTTCTCTGAATTCTTGAGGAGAAATTTTATAGTTCTAAATTGTAAAACTGCTCCATAAAACTACAAAGGCAAAAGAGAAAGAAAGAAAGAAAAAACCACATAGGGGCTAAAGACGATTGTTGTTATGATGTCCAGTTAATTCCGGCTCATAGTGACCTCATGTTTGTAGACCTGAACTGCAATCCAAAAGCGTTTCAGAAGCAGATCTCTAGGCCTGTTTTCTGAACCACCTCTCTGGGAGGGTTTGAATCACAAATCTTTTCCATCACCCAGAAAGTCTTTACCACATGGTTGTTAAGGACCGTCAAGTCAGTTCCAACTCATAGCAACCCTGTAGTGGGTTTCTGAGGAACAACTGGTGGGTTTGAACTGCCAACCTTGTGGTTTGACATCCAGTGCTGATCCTACTCTGCCACACCAGGAGTCCATTACCACATGGTGTTGTTGTTGTTGTTGCTAAGTGCTGTCGAGTTGATTCTGACCCATCGCAACCTCTGTACAGAGTTTCCAAGGCTGTAAATCTTTACGGGAGCAGAAAGCCTCATCTTTCTCCAGTGGAACAGCTGGTAGTTTCGAACTGCTGAACGTAAGGTTTGCAGCCCAATTTGCAACCACTACACTACCAGATTAGTCATGACAAAATTATGTGGAAGAGTGTGTGTCTGGGGGTAAAGCAGTAACTTATTCCCTAAAGTAAAGAATAGGCACTAGATTGCTAACTGCAAGGTCGGTGGTTCAAACCCCCCAATGGCTCCTTGTAAACCCTATACAGGGTAACTATGAGTCAGAACTGACGCGATAACACTTAAAAACAACAACATCATTTTATTAATTCATCTCATTACTAATTCAATTTGATGCCAGGGAAGGAATAAGCAGCCCACAGCCTTTGAGGACAAATAGTTTTGGTTTTTTTATTCCTTCATAATGCCACAAAGAATTTGAGGAATCTAATCCATTATTGAGGAAAGAATAACCGCTTTTTTGTTTTTCCTTTCAGGAATTTGGCACCTAACACACTTTTAGCTGGGTGAATATGAATGAAGGAGCTCAGTGAATCATTCACATATGTGATCTCTGTAATTTGCTAAATCCTTTGTACACTTGGAAAAACCCAGGAATATAAAAATCAAGAGGAATGAGCAGATTGAAATGAAAAGGCACTGCATCATATGTCTTCATGCTGAATCAACAACTCTCAGTGGAGAAATGCGTGCTCATTTAAATTTATAGTTGATAATAAATCTTCCTATACAGGATCCTTATGGGTGGGAACTGACTTGATGGCACTTAACAACAACAACAACAACACTTTATTCAGTCTCACTGGCTTTCTTTCTTCCTGCCTGCCTTACTCTCTGGTTCTATCTCCTCCAAATAAGGTCTTGCTTGTGAGTGCAGAGTTCATTAAGATTGTTGTTGTTAAATGCCGTTGAGTCATAGCGACCCTGTATAGGAGTTCCTAGGAGCGACTGGTGAGCTTGAACCACCAACCTTGCAGTTCAAACCGCTTGCAATCTGGTGCATTAACCCATAACACCAGGACTCGGGTGAATTAAGATTAGTAACTTCTATATGAGGTCCAAGGGGGGACCAACCATCAGAATGTCCCTGTCTCCTTTCTTGAACCCCTGGGTGATATAAATGGCTGCAAACCAAAAGGTTGGAAGTTTGAGTCCACCTAGGACTCCTGGTGAGGCACTGTAGGATAAGCACTGGACTGCTAGATATAAGGTCAGTGGCTCAAATCCACCAGTTGCTCATTGGAAACAAAACAAGAGACTCTTCAGAAAAAAGGTCTTGAGAGGTAATATTGCATAATAGTACAATAGACTCTTTTGTGACCTAAAATGTTGGCTGCTACTTTCTATTTGTATGACTTTAGACAAGGTAATTAATCACACAGATCCTCATTTTTCCTTATTTGTAATTGTGGATACTGCTAGTCATAGAGCATACTCTGAGAATTGGTGACTATTACCTGAAGTGATAACATGTAAAGTGATCAGAATTCTGTCTGGCACATAGTGTGTAGCCTATGAGTATATTGATAAATATTTAGTTCTTACTTACAGAATTTTTTTAAATTAAAAAACTTCTACCAGATGTTAAAGAGAGCCTCATTTATTTATATGTGATTTATGTATTTTAAACACTCAAAAGTTTAGTGTTTATAAGCAATGAAATAATATTTGTTAATTTGGCTTTCTGCTCCTCCAAAAGATTTAAAGTCTCAGAAACCCTATACAATGAGTCAAAACTGATGCAGTGGAACTTAACAACAACAAAAACAGTATTTTTCCCTTGTTTTATCCTCCCATAATCACCTAGTGTATGGTCAAGAAAACCTAGTCCCTATTGTACTATTTCATTAAAGTTTGATTATTTTTACCACTATTTTAGTCCAAAATGATTTTTGGTAGGTAGCTTACAAAAAGGAGCTATTGTAGTGGTGAAAACAGCAAGGAGGCCATGTGTGACTTCCTCTGACTTCACAAAGGTGAAGGAGAATCAAACTCCTATCAGGTGGAGGTCAGACATGCGCCCACTTTACAATCTTCTTTGCCGTATTCTGACACCAAGATCACCAGCTTTATGTTAAACAAATCACATGCTCTGTTTCATCTCAATGATTACAATCCTCCCTCCTCCTCCTTGCAACAATTATCCTACTCCCTTCCGGTGGCTTCCTTTTCCATCTTATATTTCACAAATTAGCAAGACAAAAATATTTGATGTACACATACAAAACAAAAAACATATATTCATTTAAGTGTCCTAAGGGCATATTCTGAAAGTCAGCCTTCTGCCCACAGGCACACAGCCTTACTCCGTTCTAGAGCTCACAGCTGCCATCACCTCTGCCATCATCTCTGATGAATCCACTTTTCTAAGTTAGATCTCAAACTCTACTAATGCCCTTCCTTCCTGATGGTCTTGGGATTGTCTGTTTCTGAAATGAAAAGTTAACTACTTCCCCCTTTTAGTTACACATCTTCTACAATTACAGCTGTGACAATCACAATCAGTTCTGCTAACAATTATGCAAAATTGAATCATAAAATCCTATCAGCATCACCCCCTATCCCTTTTAACCAGATCCAACCGGAGAAGAGGAAAACTATTCAGTGGGGATTCTACCTTATACCCCTCCTATTTAGAACTAAGCTCACCCATGAAAGTTCGTAAACCAGCCAATTTATGCCTATATAGGCTTACTTTTTGTTCTTTTTCTAATTGTTGGAGATGCTGTGTTAATGTGTTGATTTTGGTTCTTCTTTTTGGATGTGTTTATCGCTATAAATGGAGTCCTGG
>NW_006408806.1:282096-284795 GCF_000296735.1 Chrysochloris asiatica | reverse complement strand
CCCGATCCGCCATCTTGTTTGTTCTCCTCTTCCTACCCATTTTTGATGACCATTAGTTTGATATATTTTTTCCACCTATTTTTCACCTATTATTGTCTTTGCGTGTAAGGTATGTCTTGGATCCTGTTGATAGATCCTCTTATGTTATCCATTCTGCTACTTACTTGCTGTCTCTTGATGGTATGTTGAGTCCATTGACACTCAATATAATTATCAGTAGGTATGGATTGATCCCAGTCATTTTGCTGCTTGTATTTTTGTGGTGCTACTGGTTATTTTGCTTTTCATACTTTCTTGTGTTGAGTTCATTTTTCTGTGTGTGCTTTTTCTTGTTACTTTCTTAATTGTTTTCATATTCCCAACATTTTCCTGGATTTCCTTTTCTTGATTTGATGTGAAGGTGTATTAAGTTTTATTGAGCTTACCCTATACTTTATTAATTTCATCCTCATTTTAAAACAGTTTTATTCTGAAATATACCTGACATGTTCATCATCTGGATCTCTGGAACTATAGTTTCTCTCCCTTTGCTTTGTAGTTATTCTGATCATTGATTGCCATCCCAGATTTCCTATTTTCAGTCTTGAAGTTCTGTTCTACTCTGGACACTTTCATAGCTGAACTGAATTCAGGGTGTTGTCACAGATGTCAGTCTCTGGTTACTCTCTACTCTTGTTTGTTCTCAGTTCAAAGAACTCCCTTTAGTATATTTTGGAGCATTGGCTTGGCTTTTACAAAGTCCTTTATTTAAAAATATGGAATGCTTCACAAATTTGTGTTTCATTTTTGCTCACGGGTCATGCTAATCTTCTCTGTATTGTTCCAATTATAATATATGTGCTGCCAAAGCGAGCATTTCACATCTGGGTTTTATAATCTGTTGCAATGGCCACACAACACTAAGAGACAACACACAAGATTATGGGGTGCATTAAGGACATGAACAGGGTACAATGCAGGATCAGAAACAATGAAGGATGTAGCAGTTCTCCAGTCAGGAACACCTCTTCTCTGCTACACTACAGGCATGTCTCACTCTTGTCTTTGGCCTTTCAGCCATGTGGCCCTTCAGCTTCTGCCCTGCTCAGGTAAGTGTTATAAATCGTTTTTAGCCATTCTGCAAATGCCCAGAGGACACATTCTGCCAGCCAGCATTCTGTCTACATACACTCAATTTTACTTAGCCCATGGGACAGGAAGCACACAACTGCTTTGTCTCTTCATGTCACTGCCTCTGCCACTGACACTTTTCCAGGTAAGGAATTTCACACTGTTTCTAATGGCTCTTCTTTCTTGATAGTTGTGGGATTGTCTGTTCCTGCTTCTGAGATGGCTCCTATTAAACCTAGCAGTATGGCAAAACTAACCACCCTATTTGCATGATCCCACCCAATCATTTGGTGGGAATCTCAAAAGACCATGACTAGAGAGACATACTAAGTAAATGTACTAGAGCATAGTAGTGTAACAGTTAAGTACTCAGTTGCTAATTGCAAGGTTGGTGGCTTGAAACCAACTAGTTCTGTGGGAGAAATATTTGGTGAACTGCTCTTGTAAAAAACATATTGTTGTTGTGAAGTGCCATAGAGTCAGTTCCAACTCATGGCGAATCCATATTGGGTTTCCTAGAAGAGGCTGGTGAGTTTGAACCACTAATCTTGTGGTTCAAACCGACCTGGTGGTCCAGTGCTTATTCTAAAGTGCCATACCAGGACTCCTATTGTTGTTGTTAGGTACCATCAAGTAGGTTAATTCACATAGCAACAATCCTAACTACAACAGTACATAATCATCCTCACAATTGTTGATATGTTTGAGCCCATTGTTGCAGCTACTGTGTCAATCCATCTCTTTTTTGTTGTTGTTGGCCCTCTCCTTTACAAAGCACGATGTCCATATCAAGGATTGGTCCCTACTAATAAAATGTGCAAAGTATGCTACACCAAGTCTTGTCATCTTCACTTCCAAGGAACATTCTTGCTGTAATTTTCCGAAGACAGACTTGTCCATTCTTTTGAAAATCCATGGTATATTATTATTATTATTATTATTTTTTGCCAACACCATGATTCAAAAGCATCAGATACTTTTCAGTCTTCCCTTTTCATTGTCCTGTTTTCACAGGCATATAAAGCAATTAGTCCTCAAAGTGGCAGCTGATATATAACTCATACTGCAGGCAGTAGTTTTTGATCTTCATAAGCAAGTACTTCAAGTCCTTTTCATGTTCAGCAAGCAAGGTTTTGACATGTGCATTTGTAGACTCTTAATGAGGCTTCTTTCAATCCTAATTCACCCTTCACTTTCATATAGTCAAGCTTCTTGGATTATTTGCTCAGCATACAGGTTGAATAAGTATGATGAAAAGATGCAACCCTGAGACACACTTTTCCTGATTTAAAATCAGGCAGTGAGCCTTGTTCTGTTTCAATGACTGCCTCTTGGTCTCCGTATAGATTCCATATGAACACAATTGAGTATTCTGGAACTCCCATTCTTCCCAGTGTTATCCATAATTTGTTATGATCCACACAGTCAAATGTCTTTGCATAGTCAATAAAACACAGGTAAATATCTTTTTGGTATTCTTTGCTTTTAATCAAGATTCATATGTAATCACAATGATATCCCTAATTCCTCATTTTCTTCTGAATCTGCCTTAACTTTGTGGTAGTTCCCTGTCAATGTACGGCTGCAAC
>NW_006408806.1:279360-281049 GCF_000296735.1 Chrysochloris asiatica | reverse complement strand
CAATATGTGTATGCCAACAAGGAAGGCCAATCAATATTACTATTATTCAAATTTCCACACCAAACATTAATGTCAAAGATGAGTAAACTGAGAATTGTTAGTAACTATTGCAGTACGAAATTGATGCAGTCAAGATGCATTTATAAGTACTAGTGACAGAAATATAAAAGTTGGAAACAAAGAAGAATTGTTGTTGTTAAGTGCTATTGAATCAGTTCTGACTCATAGTGACCCTGTATAGAATTTCCAAGGAGCATCTGGTGAACTGCTGACCTTGTAGTTCAAGCTGATCTTTCAGTCAAGTGCTTATCCTACAGTGCCACATTGTTGTTGTTAAGTGCCTTCGAGTTGGTTCCAATTCATGGTGGTGGTGGTTACATACCGTGGAGTTGGTTCTGACTCATAGCAACCCTGTATAGTGTTTCTGAGGCTGTAAATCTTTACAGGAGCAGAAAGTCTCACCTTTCCTGTGGAAGAACTGGTAGTTTTGAACTGCTGTCCCTGAGGTTAGCAGCCCGATTTGTAACCACTATGCTACCAGAGCTCCTTACAGCACCACATTAGGAATAGGTAATAGTAGGAAAATAAGGTCTTAGTGATAGAATTGATGCATTTGTGTTATAATGTTGGAGAAAAATATTGAAAGTACAGTGGATTACCAGAAGAACAAACGAATCTGTGTTGGAAGAAGTATTGCCAGAATGCTCCTTAGGAGCCAGGATAACTAGACTTTGTCTCTAATACTTAGGACATATCAGGAAGGACCAGTCCTTAGAAAAGGAATTCATGCTTGGTAAAGTGGAGGGTCAATGAAAAAGAAGAACAATCTCAATGAGATGGATTGATACAGTGGCAGCAGCAATGGATTCAAGCATAACAATTGTGAGGATAGTGTAGGACCGAGTAGTGTTTCATTCTGTTGTGTAGAGGGCAGCTGTGAGTCGGAACTGACTCAATGACACCTAACAGCAACAATAAGTGATAGAACAGTGGAGAATGCATGACGGAATTTTGTAAGACCAATGACTTATTCATTGCACATTCCTCTTTGAACTATACACATGGACCTTGCTATATGTAATTTATATAATGTTGTAAGACATACAGCCTAGAAAACCCTATGGAGTAGTGTGAGTCAAAATTGACTTGACATCACTCAACAACAACAGCATACAAAAATATGTACAAATTAAAAAATTAATTAACAAGTCAAAAGAGTTGAATAAGAAACTTGAAGCAAAGGAAAGGAGACCTGGCTGCACAATAGTTAACTGCTCAGCTCCTAAGCAAAAGGTGGGGGTTTCATATGTACCCATTGCTTCACAGGAGAAAGATGTGGCAATTTGCTTCTATAGATATTATAGCCTTGGAATGTTTATGGGACAATTCTACTCTGCCCTGTAGGGTTGTTATGGGTTGCAATTGACTTCACAGCATACAACAACAAAGCAAAAGAGAAACATGGACAGGAAGATAAATTAGCCTTTTAGTTAGTGTCCCAAAAATATACCCAATAAGGTCCAATAAAGCTACTGACAATTTAGTCTTGTTGTTAGGTGCCATTAAGTCCATACTGACTCATAGTGGCCCTATGCACAACAGAATGAAAACACTGCCTGATCCTGGGCTAACCTCACAAGTGTTGTCACGCTTGAGCCCATTAATGCTGCCACGTTGAAAATTCATTTC
>NW_006408806.1:271283-272154 GCF_000296735.1 Chrysochloris asiatica | reverse complement strand
GACAAATCCCCCTCTAAGACTGAAAATCAAAGTGAATACGTGAGCAGGCATGTAAGCTTGCTGCCAACCGCACTGGTGTACTGGTGAGTGGAAGAGAGGGAAAGGCAGTAATGAACACATGAGTTCAACCATGTTCCATAGATTCTCGTCGAATTGGAGATGAGAGAGAGAAGAGGAAAGGCTGGTTGGGCCAAAGTGAGACCTGTGGACACCTGAGCCCATAGACAAGGACATAGCCATGGAGGGCTAGAGCTGAGAGTAAAGCATCCAGATGATATGAAGTGACGGGAGACGTATAAGAACACCCACACTTGCAGATAATACCCATTTGACTTAGCCTCGATGGCTTGATAATCAGAATTTGACAAGAGGAAGATAAAATAAATGAAACGAGGGTAAATTGCTACAATTTGATGAACTTGACCTATATTCATGGATGTAGTAGCTCAAAATACCAACAGAGAAGGAAGGAGTCTTCACATCAAGTATCAGTCCTATCCCCTCTGTATACAGGGTAGATAGGGACAGGAAACTTAGATATTGGCTATCTAAAATGATGGGGTGATAAATGCACAAAGTGACTGGCTTACAAGTTTTCAAGAGGGAGTTTAGTTTAAAAGTGTGCAAAAGGGAAGATAGAGTCCCCACTGAATAATTTTCATCTTGTCTAGATGGGTCTGGTGAAAAGAGAGGGGGATAAGATTCTTATGATTCAATAGTGAGTAGTTATTATCATGAATAATTGCAACTGTCACAACTCTAAAGGGAAACGTTTTGTAACAAAAATGGGGGAGTAGTTAATCTTACATTCCATAAACAGAGGACCCTAGGACCATCAAGGGAGAAGAGCACAAGTGGAATGTGGAATCCT
>NW_006408806.1:267970-270828 GCF_000296735.1 Chrysochloris asiatica | reverse complement strand
TCACTGATAGAGTGGGAAACAGTATAAACCAAAATTCAAAATTTACTGGTAAGAATGAGACTGGAGGGACCCAAGACTATGGCCCTTGGCCACTCTTCAGGTATGGACCACAGCTCATAATTGTGTCCCAATTTTCAACCAAGTGGTGTATAAATATATAGGAGGGGTGTGGGGGACAACAGCAGTAGAAAGTTATGCTCACTGTGCAATGGTCAACCATTCGAGATCAAAAAGGCAACACTTATCTGGGGACAAGGTTTAGAGGGATTGTGAAAGGAGGTGGAATGGAAATCAGAACCACATGGAGGAAGTGGAATAACCACTGTTACATGGAGGGGATTGCAATCATTGAGATGAAACAAAGTGAGTCATTTGTTGGAAGTAAATCTGATGATCTGCTCTGTAAACCTTCACTCCATTCACAATAAAAAGTTAAACATATATATCAGACTGCAAAGTCGTTTGAACAGCAAGGTTGGCAGTTCAAGCTCACCAGCTGCATCTTGGAAACCCTGTACAGGGTCCTTATGGGTTGGCATCGACTCAACGGTACTTAACAATAACAATACCAGACATTTGTTGTTGTTGTTAGGTATCAGCTAGTCAGTTTTCACCCAATAGAACAAAATATTGCTTAACTTTGCCACACATTGTTGTCCCATAAAATACAACTGTTTATGTTCATTGTCCAAAGAAATGAGCTGAAGTTTGTGCCAGATATTGCATTTTTTCCCCCATTTCTATGTCTACTTTTATCAAAGCACACAAGTGCTTGTGGTTAACTCTCAAGGCTATAAAAGGAGACTAATGAGAAATGAGAAGTTTGGTCTAGCGTTTACCCACAATCTGCTCTGGACATCCTTCCCCTGTTTTTTCAAACAATTCTCAGGGACACATGCCCTATAGGCTGATCTTTAGGGTACCCTTCAAGGAGAGCGGTTTGGAAAGCGAAGAGGTTGGCCAGAGAATATGTCGTATTCTTGTGGACTAATCATCTAAGACAAGAGAAAGACAAAGTAATTGTCAAGTCTAAACATGTTAAAAAGTCCTTTAGTGCTTCAATACAGTTACCTTCAGGCTTGACTGTGAAAACTTTTCATTCCTCGTGTCAAAAGAGGAGGCTGGAGATGTTGCACTTTATGAGTCACTTGCAACGTTAAATGTTTCAGGATTGTTTTGTTTGGTGAATCTATTCTGAGACTAAAAATGATCATGGAGGCTGAAAAGTTATAGTGCTTTCAATGTCTCCATGGAGTCTGGTGTTATTTGTATATGCGTAAAATTCCCCTACCCATATAGCTAACATTAATCCTAATCTCAGTGAAAAGGACAGGCTAGAGGGAAAAGTGAAAATATCAGATGATCTTTCCGGGCTATTTTATTTTTTGTTGTGAGTTTGGAAGTACCTTACATTATGAATTGATAGCTTTTTAGTTCTCATACTCTTTTGAAGAGTTGTTGTTATTAGTAATATCCGTTGAGACAGATACAACTTACAGTGACCCTGTATAAGATTTCCAGGAGTCCTGGTGTGGCACTGTGGGTTAATGCATGGGATTGCAAAGTCACTTTGAACTGCAAGGTCGGCAGTCCAAACTCACCAGCCGCTCCGTGGAAATCCTATACAAGGTTGCTATGGGTTGGAATTGACTTGATGGCATTCAACAACAACAACATAAGGTTTCCAGGGAGCAGCTGGTGGTTTGAACCAGTGGTCCAGTGCTGATCCTACAGTGCCTCACCAGGACTCCCTTTCGAAGGGTTATTGTTGCTGTTGAGTTGGTGCTGATGCATAATGACCTTATATAGGGTTTCCAAGGAGCAGCTGATGGGTGTGAATTACTAACCTTATGGTTAGCAGTCCAGTGCTTATCCTACAGTACCACATCACGAGTCTAAGATTAAATTGTTATATATATATATATATTATCAATGCCTTCAGTGCTTGAACTTCCTTCAGTACCATCAGTATTTAGTTTTTTTCTTTTCTTTTAAAAATGCATGCTGTATTTCAGAGATGCACACTGAGTTATTTCAGATGAAATGTAAATTGCCTCAAAATACTTCAGATGGGGCATTGGTGGGGACGTAAGAAAATGAGGCTGCCATGAATTGCTAGCTATTGGTTCTGGGTGACGGGTCCAGGAAGTTTCACTATACCATTCTCTCTGTTTGTATGTATCATTGACTTTTTTTTTTTTTTTTTAAGTTTTTATTGTGAATTGAGTACATTGTTATAACTATTTTAACAGAACTATGCACAGGGCTCTGAGCACAGGTAGTGGTGGTAGTGGTGTGCTGTGGTGTCAGTTCTGACTCATAGTGATCCTGTATAGGGTTTCCAAAGCTGCAAATTTTTGCGGGAGCAGACAGTATCATATTACTCCTGCATGATAGGTGGTGGATTTGAACTGCTGAATTTATGGTTAACAACTCAATACATAATCCACTATATCTTTTGAAGAATTGTTATAAAGTGCCTTTGAGTTGGTTCCAACTCATAACAACCTTGTACAGGGTTTCCAAGGAGTGGCTGGTGGATTTGAGCTGCCAACCTTGTGATTAGTAGTCCAAAGCTTATCCTACAGCACCACTCTTGGACTCCTTCTGAAGGGTTGTTATTTTTAAGTGCCGTTGAGTCAGTTCCGACCCATAGAGACCCTGTACAAGATTACTGAGGAGCTCTTGAACTGCTGACCTTGCAGTTTAAACCAACATTGCACTCCAGCACATTAACCCATAGTGCCACTCCAGGACTCTTTCTGAAGGGTAAAGGATATTAATTAGAATGCAGAAGTCCCACCTTTGTTTTATTGTTGTTGTTGTTAAGTGCCATCAAGTCGGGTCCGACCCATAGC
>NW_006408806.1:266521-267645 GCF_000296735.1 Chrysochloris asiatica | reverse complement strand
GTCCTTTTGATTTTGAGTGATTGGCTATTCCATGGTGAGAATAGCTTACTAGTGTTGTTTCCCTCTCCCCCTCCCCCCATATACTTTGCTACAGCTTGACAGAGAATTGGGCCCCAAGACTGAATTCATTTCCAGACCTGAAGTGTTGAGGGCTATAGTCTCAGGTTCCTCCAGACTTTTTCTGACTAGTAAGCCCACTGTTTTTAAAAAATAATTTTCAGTTTTTTCCCCACATTTTCTTCCTTTCAATCCTGGAAATGTGATCTTCTAATGTGATCCTTTTCAGAGATGTTGGTAGTGGAAGCGGGCATCAATTTCTTTCATTAGCTTTGGGTAAGTGGTGGGCTGTGATTAAAAATCAAATTATATTTCTTTGTAAACACCTTGTTGTTGTAAGTACCACTGAGTTGGTACTGACTCATAGAAACTCTGTATAGGATTTCCAAGGAACAGCTGGTGGGTTTGAGTTGACAACATTGTGGTTTGCAGTCCAAATCTGATCCAATCGCGCCACACCAGGAATCCTGTATACAACTTACTGCCTCATAAAACCAACACCAAAGCAGTTGCTGTGGCATGGATTCCATATCATGGCAAATCTATGCATGCCAGAGTAGAACAGTATTCTGTATTAGAGCTTAAATTTGAAAGCACTTGGTTAGTGGAAGACTACTTTTTTAACAGTTAATACCATTATTATTCAAATTTATGCACCAACCACTAAAGCCAGTGAGGATGAAATAGAAGAATTCTACTAACTTCTTCAATCTGAAATTTATCAAACATACAATCAAGATGTATTGATCATTACTGGTGATTGGAGTACAAAGGTTAGAAATAAAGAGAAAGGATCAGTAGTTGAAAAATATGGTCTTGGTGATAGAAATAATGCTGGAGATTGCATGATAGAATTCTGAAAAACCAAGGATTTGTTTATTTTAAATACCTTCTTCAGACAGCATAAGAGAGACACCTATACACATGGAACTCACCAGATGGAATACACAGAAATCAAATTGACTACATCTGTGGAAAGAGATGGTGGAAAAGCTCCATATCATCAGTGAAAACAAGGCCAGGGGCAGATTGTGGAACAGACCACCAATTGCTCATATGCAATTTCA
>NW_006408806.1:256671-265640 GCF_000296735.1 Chrysochloris asiatica | reverse complement strand
GTCAGTCAGATGGATCTTGGCTGAAAGCAGAGAATACTAGAAAGATGTTTACCTATGCTTTATTGACTACCCAAAGAGTTTCAATTGTGTGGATCATGGCAAGTTATGGACAACATTGTGAAGTATGAGTATTCCTGAAGACTTAATAGTAATCGTGAGGAATCTGTACCTGGACCAAGAGGCAGTAGTTCAAACAGAACATGGGAACATTGAATGGTTTTAAATTAAGAAAGGTGTATGTCAGGGTTGTATTCTTTTACCATACTTATTCAATCTGTAGGCTGAGCAAAGAATCTGAGAAGCTGGATTATATGAAAAAAACAACAACAAAAAACTTGGCATCAGGATTGGAGGAAGACTTACTAACAACTTGTGATATGCAGATGATACAACCTTGCTTGCTGAAAGTAAAGAGGACTTAAAATATGTACTGATGAAGATCAAAGACCACAACCTTGGTATAGATTGCATCTCAATGTGAAGAAAACAAAAATCCTCACCAGTGGACCAATAAACATCATTCTTATCAACGGAGAAAAGTTGGTAAGAATGTTGTTTCTTCTTGAATCAACTATTAACACTCATGAAGCAGCAGTCAAGAAATCAAACGATATATTGCATTAGGCAAATCTGCTGCACAAGACCTTTTTAAAGTGTTGAAGACCAAAGATGTCAACTTGAGGACTAAGGTGTGCCTGACCTAAGCCATGGTATTTTCAATAACCTCATATGCATGCAAAAGCCTGACAGTGAATAAGGAAGACCGTAGAAGAATTGCTGCTTTTGAGCTATGGTGTTGGAGGAGACTATTGAAAGTACTATGGGCTACCAAAAGAACCAACAGATCTGTGTTGGAAGAAGTGCAGCCAGAGTGCTTTTTGGAGACCAGGATGGCCAAACTTTGTCTCTTATACTTTGGACATATTGTCAGGAGGGACTGGTCACTAGAGAAGTATATCATGTTTGGTAAGGTCAGGAAAAAAGAGGAAGACCCCCAGCGAGATTAATTGGAAAAGTGGTATCATTAATGGGCTCAAGTGTGGCAACAATTGTGAGGTCGGCCTTGGACTGGTCAGTGTTTTGTTCTGTTGTGCATAGGGTCACTGTGAGTGGGTACCAACTCCATGGCTCCTAACAACAACAGCAACAACTTTTTAACAGTTGTTGGAGTTTTAACAGATTTGGAATTCCAAATCCACTTTGGGTCTTAGCATAAATTCAGCCTCCATATAAATTCATTCTTACCATTGTGGCAGTTACTTTGTCCACATGCAGAGTGTATTTGAAAAAAAGAGTACAACATCCTTTCCCAGCCTGGGTGGGGCAGCAGTTTTTGCTCTCAGGGAATTTGCCAGAGCCTACTCTTAATGATTTACAGGTGGAGTACCTAGGTTGCCTCATAATGAGTATCAAGTAGTCAAGTGTTTGAAGGGCCCCAGAAACAATCCTATAAACGTTTATAATCTGCAACATCACAATCATGGTGCCTTCCCTGCTTCTGTAATCCCACCTGTCACAGTGATGAATTGATCTGCCACCAATCATGATTTTGTAATACTCTCTTTTGTTTCCTGTGGTCTGTAATTAGACACAAGGCTGTGAACCCCTTATAACCGTTATGATCTCATGCTGATGGTGTCCCTTATCATGATGATTTGCTTTTGTCTTATCTGTATACTGTTTGTTGTTGTTAAGTGACATTGAGTCGGTTCCCCCTCAAAGCGACCCTGTATAGAGTTCCCAACGAGAGGCTGGTGAGCTTGAACCACCGACATTGTAGTTTAAACCAACTTTGCAGCCCAGCACATTAACCCACAGTGCCACACCAGTACTTGGTATACTGTTTAAGGTTTAGTAAAGGGGACTTCTCTGTTGTCAGTAAAAAAGATTGTGTCAGCTGCATATTGCAGCTTGTTAATGAATCTTCCGCATTTCTCTTCATATAATCCAGTTTCTTGAGTTATTTGCTCAGCATACAGATTGAAAAAGTATGGTGAAAGAATACAACCTTGACACAAACCTTTCGGATCTGAAAACATTCAGTATACCCTTGTTCTGTTTAAACGACAGCATTCTTTTCTGTGTATAAATTCTGCATGAGCACTAATAAGTGTGCTTTCTTTGAGATGTTATCTATAGTTTGTTATGATCCACACAGTCAGATGCCTTTGCATAGTCTATACAGCATAACTAAAAACCTTTCTGGTATTCTCTGCTTTCAGCCAAGATTCTTCTGACATCAGCAATGATATTTCTCATACCATGTTCTCTTTTTAATCTGGCTTGAATTTCTGACAGCTCCCTGGTGATGTACTGTTACATCTGTTTTCAAATTATCTTCACCAAAATTTTACTTGCATTTTATATTAATGATATGGTTAGACGATTTATACATTCTTTTGGGTCAACTTTCTTTGGAATAGGCACAAATATGAATCTCTTCCAATCAGTTGGCCCAGCAGTTGTCTTCCAAATTTTTTGGCATAGTCTAGTAGGTGCTTCCTGGTGTGGCGTTGTGGGCTAATGCGCTGAACTGCAAAGTCAGTTTGAACTGCAAGGTCGGCAGTTCTAACTCATCAGCTGCTTCTTGGAAACCCTACACAGGGTTTGCTAAGGATTGGAACTGGCTTGACGGCACTTAACAACAGCAACAACAGTGGGTGCTTCTAGTGCTGCATCCGTTTGCTGGAACACTACCCTTGCTTATAAGGAATATTTTCATAGTATTCCTTCTAAAGCTGATTTATTGTTTTTACTGTCCATAATAATATTCATTATTCTTTACCAGTGTCAAGATCTGAATACATCAGTATCCAAACTTTATCCTTTATTTCTTTAATATTTAAGTTCCTTCCATTTACTCCCATCTTTAAAAAAATAATTTTAAACTATATTGTCACAAAAGAAATACATGTGTATTGTAGAAAGTTAGAAAACACCGATAAGCAAATGCAAGGAAATTAAAATTGTATATTTGCACCACATATTATTTTATGTAATAGAGTTTTTTTAAAAAAATAAAATTAATATTCTATATTTTGTTTAGTTACCTACTTTGTTTTTTAGTTTAAAGTAACGATTTATGTAAGTAAATAGTTTCACCTTGCCTAAATTCCATATTCAAACTTCTCCAGTTGTTCCAAAAATTCTGTTTATCATTGGCTTGTTCAAAAGCAGGATTCAATTCCGGTACAACACATTCTATCTAGTTGGAATGTTCTTTAAGTCTCTTTTATTCTTGTAGAGTGTCTATCTCCCCACACCCCTTGACTCTGACTTTGTTAAGAAAGCAGACCAGAGCTCCTGTATAATGTCTCATATTCTGGATTTGTACTCTTGTGTCTTCATGGTTTTGTGAGAAATATAGCTTAATTTAACCTATTGTCTCTGGTTCCTGAAAATTACACTTGAATTTTTATAGCAATCAAAGTGGCTTGTTTTTCAAAATATTCATATAACACAAACATGTGAAATGTTGTGGGAGCCCCTGAAGAAGACCACAATGAACAAATAACTTCAAGAAGTAGAGGGGTATGATACAATTAATTATGCCTATTTATTGATTCCACTGGTCATGTACATGCAAAAGGCCTCAATGACTATTACAAAACACTGAATAGTAAAGTAATTGATTGGGTTTCCTGAATAGGAGGGAGGTGAGGTACATACTTGGAAGTCTTGCTCCCAAAGAGAGACCTGTACATCTCTACTTTTGTATAGCTTTGTGTTATATTAAAGTTTTGCAATGAGTACAGACAATGCTCTCTGAGTTCTATGAGTCACTTTAGTGAATTATTAAGCTCACTGGGGACAGTGAGAACCAGCAGTAACTGGCACCTGCCTATTTTGCAGTCTGAAGAACAGTGTCCTAATTGATGTGTTTTGACCTGTCTCAGGGTGGTAAAGGATTAGGTGTGATCTCACTTTGTGTGGTTAGGGTAAGTGAGAGAAAGTGCCACAGGGTAGCTAGAGTCAGAGATAGAAAAGTAGGAAAGTGGGGATGTGAGTTGTCTTTGAAATTTGGGGACCGATGAGACCAAGCGGGACCACCTGAAGCCCAATGTTGACTAAACGTCAGGAGTCATGATGTAATTTATCATGGTCCCCTGGGGAGGCCTGATAAGAACCCTGAGCCCTAAGGCTTAGGTGAGCTTCCTAGTAGATGAGCATGCATGGGCCGTGGGAGCTCTCTGCTGGGACCTTTCTAAGACTCACCCTATTTGTCTCTCCATTTGTATTCTTTTTAATTATCATCTTTTAATAAAATATATTAAGTTTTATGAATTTCAGCAGATTAATGAAGTCACAGAGATAGTAAGAACCAGTAGGGGCTGTTTAGCATTCTGAAAGAGGGTGTCCTCATGGGTAAGTTCTGATCTAACTCTGGGTGGTTAGGGTCAGGGACAGTACCACTGATGATGAGGATGGAGAAATGGAAAGGTGAGGGCTACATCTATCTCCATTCTTTGGGGATTAGATTCCTGCTGATCCTTACCATGCAGTTAACAATGAAGTTGGATTTGCCCACTTTGCCTTGTGCTTAATGTAACAGAGACAGAATATTCTGACAACTTAACCAGAAGAATCTGAGAACAGTAAAGTGCCTGAGTTTACATAAATTAGATTAGATTTTTCTGCTATTAGGCCAATTGCAGGTGCAGATTTAAATTCTGTTTAGTGATAGAAAAAGAGCTACACATTTTTAGGATAAGCAATGGACTGCAAGGTTGGTTTGAACTATAAAATCGCCAATTAAAATGCACCCAAACTAGTGGTTACAAGTTGGGCTATTAATCTCACAGTAAGCAGTTTGAAATTACCAGTGGTTCTGCAGAAGAAAGATGAAATTTTCTGCTCCCATAAAGATTTACAGCCTTGGAAAACCCTATACAGGGTCGCTATGAGGTAGGACTGACTCCACAGCACATAACCACTATCACCACCAACCACTCCTGGAAAATCCTAGACAGGGTTGTAATGAGTTGGAACCAACTAGACAGTACTTAACAAGTACAAGTAACAAACTCTGTAAATATAGCAAACAGTTTGCACATGGTTACTAATTTAACTTGAATACTAAGTTGATGGTTTGAATTCACCTAGTATTGCCATGGAAAAGAGGCCTTGCTTCTGAGAGGCCACTGAAAACCCAATAGTTGTACTCTGACACACATGGGGTTGATGTGAGTCAGAGTTGACTTAATAGCTACGGAGTTTTTTGTTTGTTTGTTTTTCTTTTTGAATCTGTAAATGCAAATTTCATAGCCATTAATAAGTTTGTTGGTAGGTGAAAAAGAGCTGTGGATGTAGAAAACAACCTAAGATGATCTGAAGAAGATGGATGTAAGGTGACTGTGATGGCAAAATTATGTGACAACTTGACTAGACTTAGATCTTTGTTCAAACAGTTGTCTAGCAGTTGTTACTAAATTATTTAGATGTAATTAACACTTAGAATCAGTTGACTTTAAATAAATAAAATTACACTCTATAATGGAAATGGGTCTTATAGACTCAGTTGTTGCTGTTATTAAGTGCTGTTGAGGTGGTTCTGACTCATAGTGACTCTGGATAGGGTTTCCAAGGAGCAGCTGGTGAGCTTGAACTGCCGACCTTGAGGTTCAAATTGACCTTGCAGTCCAGCTCATTAACCTACAGTGCCACACCAAGCCAAAAAGCAAACACTTAGGTTTACTGAAGGAATTTTGCCTTAAAACTGCAACAGAGAAACCCTGCGAAGTTTCCAGGCTGCCAGGCTGCCCTACAGATTTTAGACTATTTTGTGACCCAATTCTTGAAAATAGCATTCTTTCTCTACTTGCACATATACATTATTGGTTTTGTTTCTCTGGAAAGCTTGGATGAGTAAGAAGGTTTGTGAAAAACTCAGATTCTGGACATAAAGAATGAGTGGGTATTGGTTATTATTCCCATATGCCATTTCTTCATAGCCACACTTTCAAATTATAAAAAAATCATGAGTCCATACTGTAAAATCCATCACTTTAAAATATATAACCCAGAATTTTTTTGTATATTCATAGTGGTTTTTTTTAAATTGTGAACTGAGTGATAGTTTACATGGGAGAACTTCGGTTTTACACCATCGTTTCATTGCAATGATTATAATCTCCTATGTGCATCATAATTCAACACTATTTGCTTCCATTCCCTTCGTATTGTTTTTTTGGGGAGGAGTAAGAGGTGTACACAAAAATACTCAGAAATATATAATAATTTAAATCATCAAAGAGCACATTCTGCAAGCCTGCCTCCTGGCTACCAACTCTCAGTTCCTCTGTTTCCCTGGGTCTGGAGTCCTCAGCTGCTCCCTCTGTCCATGTCTCCCATGTCTCTGCCTCCATCTCTGGTGTCACTGTTTGTCTGGATAGGGTCCTGCATTCCACTTGTGCTCTTCTACCTTGATGGTCCTAGGGTCCTCTGTTTATGGAATGTAAGATTAACTACTCCCGCATTTTTGTTACAAAGCTTCCACCTTTAGAGTTGTGACAGTTGCAATTAGTCACGATAATAATTACTCACTATTGAATCATTAGAATCTTATCCCCATCTTTTTTCACCAGACCCATCTAGACAAGATGAAAACTATTCGGTGAGAACTCTCTCTCCCCCTGCACACTTTTAAACTAAACTCCTTCTTGAAATCTTATAAGCCAGTCACTTCGTGCCTTTATCACCCCCTCATTTTAGGTAGCCAATGTCTAAGTTGCCCATCCCTATCAACCCTGTATACAGAGGGGATAGGATTGATACTTGATGTGATGACGTCTTCCTTTTCAGTTGGTATTTGAGCTACTACATCCATGAGTATAGGTTAAGTTCATCAAATTGTACCAATTTACCTTCGTTTCATTTATAATTTTTTTTTTTTAAATCTTCCTCTAGTTGAATTCTGATTATCAAGCCATCGAGGCTAGGTCAAACGGGTACTATCTGCAAGTTTTGGCATTCTTGTGCATCTCCCCTCACTTCATATCAGCTGGTTGCTTCACTCTCAGCTCTAGCCCTCTATGGCTATGTCCTTGTCTATGGACTCAGGAGTTCTGAGGTCTCATCACACTTTGGACCAACCAGCCCTTCCTCTCCTCTCTCTCATTTCCAGATCACTGGAGCCTATGGAATGTGGTTGAACTCAGCCCATTTCTTCATTGCTGTGGTTGCCAGCAAGCTTACATGCCTGCACATGTGTTCCATTGGAGTTTCAGTCTTAGAGAGGGGTTTATCTTGTAGGGACTTGATTACTTGCCTTGATGGCTTCCCAGTGAACAATTTGATTGTTCTTGTAGTAGCCAATCCTACTGCCATTTTTGTTTTGTTTTTTCCTGCTGATTTTTCTTTTAAGATCTATCTTCTGTTGCTCTAGCTGTTCCAGGCTGGTCTGCTTGTCCTTTCTAGTGGGAATGTCCCACCTCAGAAGGTTCTGTATGGGGCTATTCACAAAGTTTTATAACCATCATCACTATAAAATTTCAACATATTTTTATCATACCAATAAAAGAATGGTGTGCCCTTTAGTAATCTCCCATTCCCCACAAACCCTTGTCTCTTACCTATTCTGGACATTTTCTAAGAGTAGAATTATATAATATCCTAGATTCTTGCACTAAGTAAAATGTTTTCAAGTTTCATTCATATTGTAGCATGTTGTTGTCATTTTTAAGTGCCATTAAGAGTGACCCTGTATAGAGTTTCCAAGAAATATCTGCTGGGTTTGAACTGCTGATCTTGCAGTTAGTAGTCCAGTGCTTATCCTATAGGGCCACACAACATAATGACTTAATTTTTAAAAAATGACTGAATAATATTCCACTGAATGAATGTACCATGTTCTGCTTTTCATTCTTTAGTTGATGACAATTTTGATTGTTTTATTTTAAGTAATGTTGCTACGAACATTTATATATAAATTATTATTTTTTTTGTGTGTAGACATATATCTTCAATTCTCTTGACCTGGAATTGCTGAGCTATAAGAGCAATTTTTACAACTTGTATGGTAACTTTACAAAAAACTGCCAAACTCTTTTCCAGAGCTGCTATATTATTTTACACTCCCACCAACAATGTATGATGATTCCAATTTCTCCATGCCCTTGACATATTTGCTATTATCCTTTTTTTTCTACCTTTTATACTCATCCTAGTGGATGGGAAGTTGTATCTCACTGAAGTTTTGATTTGAATTTCATTAAGAACTAATGATGTTGAGAATGTTTTCATGTGTTCATTGGCTATCTATCTTTCTATCTTCTTTGGAGCAGTTGTAATCCTGTTTCCATTTTTAAATTGGCTTACTTATCTTTTTTTATTGTTGAGTTATAGTTCTTTATATATTTTAGATATTAGCCCTTATCAGATATATAACTTGCAAGTATTTTGTTCCATTCTGTGGATTATATTTTCTTCTTCTTGATAGTGTCCTTTGAAGCAAAAGTGTTTTTAATTTTAATCACATCCAACTACTCTGCTTTTTCCTTTGGGTGTTTGTACTTTGGGTTTCATATTTCGGAAATCATTGTCACAAATAACTATTGCAAGTGACAAATAATTAAGCCTAAGAGTATTCTCCTAAGAGTCTCATAGCTCTAGTGCTAACATTTAAGATTTATGGTTTTGAATTAATTCTTATAAATGGGGTAATATAGTTCTCAACTTTGCCCTTTTTCAAGATGCTTTGCTGTTCTGTACCCCTTGAATTTTATTTGTTTTAAAATTAACTTGCCAATTTTTACAAAGAAGTCATCTGAGATGCTGATAAAAATTATATGGAATTTGTCACTTTTAAAGTAATGTAATCTAATACAATGTTAAGTCTTCTGATCCATGAACATGAGATGTCTTTCCATTTATATAAGTGTTCTTTAATTTCTTTGATGTGCAGTTTTCAGCGTATAAGTATTGTCCTTGTTTTGGTCAATTTATTCCAAAATATTTTATATTTTTTGATA
>NW_006408806.1:221697-237046 GCF_000296735.1 Chrysochloris asiatica | reverse complement strand
ATACAACTTATTATTAGCAAGGTATTACTTATGTTAAATACCATCGAGTAGGTTCTGACTCATAGTGACTCTGGATAGGGTTTCTGAGGAGTGGCTCGTTGGTTTAAATGATCAACTTTTCATTAGCAGTCCAGTGCTTATCCTACAGCACCACACAAAGGGACTCCTATACTATCCATATAATTTAATTCTGGTATGGCACTGTAGTATAAGCACTGGAGTGCTAACAAAAAGGTTGTCAGTTCAAACCCACCAACTGCTCTCAGAAACCCTATAGAGGGTCACTATGCTGTATTCAGGAATCCTGATATGGTGCTGCAGGTTAATGAGTTGGACTGCAAAGTCAGTTTGAACAGTAAGGTCAGTGGTTCAAGTTCACTAGACTAGCCACTCCTCAGAAACCCTATACAGGGTGGCTATGAGTGGAAACCAACTCAACAGCACTTAGCAACAGCAATAAAATATGGTATGCCAGTATCAGGCATATAATTTGAATAAATAATTTATTTATACATAGCTAACTATTATAAGTGTTTACAAATAAATGTCCCTTAAGAACTCATTCACATCATTGACTAATAAAAATTATTTATATGAATTTACAAATAGTTCTAAGCCCTTATTAACCCTTATGAAAGTAAAACTTTTGATTTGTAATGTTTTTGTATCCTTAATCTGATTATCAGACATTTCTTCATAGTGTAAATACGTATGATAGACTAGTTCAATCCAAATGATCACTTGATCACTTTCTTAATTAGTAAAATTAGAGTTAATGAAATTATATCACACAGCTAATGGTAACTAGAAAGACATATTGAAGACCTATGCTCTCCAATACAATTAGTACTAGCTATAAGGGGTGGCTTAAATTTAAAATGATTGAAATGTAGCAAAATCAAAAATTCAGTTACTCAGTTCACTCCTGGCAGCCATATTGAACAGAAGAAATAGAGAGCATTTCATCAGCACGAAAGGTTCTATTGACCAGTGCAGTCCTCGAGAACTGGAGAATTTGTAATATAAATCAATTAGATTAATAGATAATTTGTAAATCTCATTTTCACTGGCAATTTCTTATTTTCCAAACTCTTCTTAAAGTGTTCCACTAAATTTTGCCTTTTCCTGGTGCTAACTGTGAAGAAGATACTAACCACAGAACAGGAAATAATAATAATAATAAAAAAGGATGTAAAAGTAGCAAGACGAAAAACACAAGCAAGAAGCAGGGTAGTAATACCCAAATTGCATAATCAGCTTTTCTATGAATAAGAAAGTTGACTTTGAGACCTCATACATGTGTAATTTAGTCTTAATCATATGTATATAGCTTTTGGTTATAAAAGTTTTATGGATTACTGTTACTCACCAGTTGAGTGAATAGCCTAAAATCAAATACTACAAACGGAAAAGGAAATAAAAACAGTAAAAATAAAACATAGATCGGTTGCGGGATGATGTTGCAAGAGAGGAGCGAACATTCCTCAGACTACTTGGCTTAGCCCTAGCAGATATCATCATATTTTGGATTCGCTCATTATCATGCGTGACACTTTGATATTAGATATGATTGGTCGAAGAGTTGAAGTTAGTGGAGAGCATGCAACAAACTGCGTTTTTCTGGCGTTATCCCTCCCACAGCAGGGCTCTGGTTAGGAGTGGAATGGGACAACCCTGAGAGAGGGAAGCATGATGGCAGCCATGAAGGGACCGAGTATTTTAAATGTAGGCACCCAACTGGAGGATCTTTTATCCGTCCCAACAAGGTCAATTTTGGAGTAGACTTTCTTACTGCAGTTAAGAAACACTATGTGTTAGCAGATGGACTAGAGGGAAACAGAAAAGAGCAAATGATCACAATTGGAAAGAAACCTGTGGAAACTATTGGGTTTGACTCTATTATAAAGCAGCAAAGTGAAAACAAACACCAGTTTCCCTCCAGTTCACCATGTATGACGGGAACATTTTCTGCACTGAAGATTTTAGTTCTTAATAGAACAGAAATAACATGGGCTGCAGTGCTGCGGTGCGCCCCTGGGTGGCCGGTCCTCGAGGAGCTGTATCTAGAATCCGACAATCTTTTCATTTCAGAAAGGCCGACTGGTGTGCTGCAGATGGTGAAGTTACTAGACCTTTCCGATAATAAGTTAATTGATGAGAATCAACTGTTTCTGTTAGCATATATGCCCAGATTAGAACAGTTACTCCTCTCTGGCACTGGCATTTCTTCCATATATTTTCCAGACGCTGGCATTGACTGCAAAACATCAGTGTTTCCTTCCTTGCAATACCTGGTTGTGAATGACAGCCAGATATCCCAATGGTCTTTCATCAATGAGCTGGACAAGCTTCCGAAGCTGCACTCTCCATCCTGTGTAAGGAACCCCCTGACCGATGGGAACAGAGATGTCTGGGCGACCCTTCAGTTCATCATCGCCAAAATAGGTCAGCTGAGGACACTGAACAAATGGGAGATCCTTCTGGAGGAGAGGCGTGGAGCCGAGCTTGATTATCGGAAAGCTTTTGGAAATGAGTGGAAAAAGGCTGGCGGACATCAGAATCCAGACAAAAACAGACCCAGTGAAGACTTCCTGGCGGCTCATCCTAGATACCAGTTACTCTGTCTTAAATACGGTGCACCTGAAGATGGGGAACTCAAAATACAGAAACCATTTATTTATGCTTAAGAATCAACTACTAAGTAAGAACTCAGAATCCAAACCCAGCATATTTGTAGTCAAGTCTTTAGATGCTGAAACAGATAGTGATGTCCTATTATGAATTACACTTTCAGTGTCTTACATGCTTTTGATTTTTAGAGAAATTCTCAAAATCAATAAATCTAAATTCTTGTGTTGAACTTTTTTTTTTTTTAAAAAAAGATAAATTTCAGAGCATTGAATAGCAATATATTTTTCTAAGTACTTCTACACTTACAGAATTGTGATTTCTGATCCTTTCTTTTCAGTCATAAGTCCTTTCACTGTCTCCTGATTTCTAGGTTTGAAAGCATAATCATTAGCTCTCCCTTAGATACCAGCCTCCTTTGAATTTTTCCATCTGGGACTCCTTTTTCAAACCTATTCTAAGAAATGACAAATTATATACAAGTGAGTTTTCAAGGTAATGGCATGGTGGTGGTGGTTATGTGACGTGGAGTCGATTCCGACTCATAGCGACCCTGTACAGGGTTTCCGAACCTGTAAATCTTTACGGGAGCAGAAAGTCTCATCTTTCTACTGCGGAAGAGCTAGTAGTTGCGAACTGCTGACCTTGGGGTTCGCAGCCCAATTCGTAACCACTACGCTACCAGAGCTCCTTAATGGCATATTATCAGTATTTTAAATGTTCCAAAAAGTTAAATAAATTATCATTTCCATTACAAGTGTATGCATTCTGAGCCTCTTGCTGACAAATTGCCCTTGGAGTCAGTTCAGACTCACTGTTGTTGTTGTTGTTAAGTGCCTTCAAGTTGTTTCTGACTCATAGTGACCCTGATAGAGTTTTATAGGTGTCACTGGTGAATTTGAACCACTGACCTTGTAGTTCAAACTGACCTTGTAGTTCAAACCGACCTTGAGGCCCTGTGCTTATCCTACAGAGCCACATGAGGACTCCAATCACGTAGGTCATTGTAATTAGAACTCTCATGATCACCATATTCTCTTGTTCAAACTGCGTTTCAGCCTGTCTCTTTTTCAAACACAATGTAATAAATACCAGATTTCAAAAATTCACAAGAAGAAGCAAATAGAAAAAAAGCAAACAGAAATAATTCACTATGATGCTTAACTTTTGTCTTTTTTAAACAAACTCTAGCTTGGGGAGGAACACTACAGGAAACAGAAAAAGGAAACAATGTCTCATATATGCTTCTAAATATAGCTGATACATTTAAAATTGTTTAACCATTTAACCAACTTTTACTTTTCTTCACCAAGCAGTCCTGTTTTATTGCGTTGTGAAACATGCATTAAGGAGCTCTGGCAGTGTAGTGTTTACTAGTGGGGCTGCCAACCTCAAGGTCAGCAGTTCGAAATTACCAGCTGTTCTGTGGGAGAAAGATGAGGCATTCTGCTCCCATAAAGATTTACAGCCTAGGAAACCCTGTGCAGGGTCACTCTGAGTCGGAACTGACTCCACGGTACTTAACAACAACAACAACGTGCATTAATTTCATTTGGATAGTGTTATGGATTGAATTGTGCCCCCTTCCACCACTCCCAAATAATGTCTTGTAAATCCTAACCTCTGCTTGTGGTTATAATTTCATTTGTGAATGGGCTGTGTTTGCTGTAATAATGAGACAAGTTTAGGTTATCTTAATGAGGATTAGGATATGTTTGTTAAGTTAAGGAGGCAAGATTATGTTGTGTCTTGAGTCAATCTCTTTTGAGATATAAAAGAGGTTAAACAAGCAAGCAAGCAACTTGAGATGGGGGAAGTTGATGCTCAGACACATAGATCTTCAAGGAACCTCCAAGAAAGAGACAAGAACCTGCATCCAGAAGTGAAACTCGAGAGGGAATGCCTCTGCTAGAACCAACAACCTGAATCTGGACTTCTAGCTTCCTAAACTATTAAAGGAGTCCAGGTATGGTGCTGTGGGTTAAAGTGTCTGACTGCAAAGTTATTTGAACTGCAAGTTCGATGGTTCAAGCTTATCAACCAGTCCTCAGAAACCCTATACAAGGTTTCTATGGGTCAGAACTGAATTAGTGGCATTTAACAACAACAACAAACTACGAGAAAATAAATTTCTGTTTATTAAAGCCATTGACTTGTGGTATTTTTACTACGATAACACTTGATAATTAAGACAGGTAGAATTAGTGAAGTGTATTTATTAGAATATCTCAGGAAGTTCTGAATTGATTTTGTGCCACATTTTGAATTAAGTAAAACAAATATTAAAAATTACAATTTCTAAGGTTATTTTCTTAGGTACAGTGTTCAGTCACTGCTAATTATTCCTTCCTGGCATAGGGCATGCATAGATCATCATGACCATAGTCCAAAGACAAGCTTTGAGATTTCTTGGAAGTAGTTTTTGGCTCATTTTTCTTTCATAGAAGAAGAACCACGACATTTCCTACAGGTGATGTGCTTCCATAGGAAATCTAACTCTATAGAAAGTTAAGAAGCTCAGACTTGATTCAGAGCTAGTACAAATTCATTATTTTTCCTGACATGAAGAAGTGGATGATAGAATGTGCGTTGGAAGTCTTGAGCCTAAGCCATGCCATATTTAGAGTTTAGATATTTTCTAGATATTTCTGTAGATTCTCTGAAGTCTATTTGAATGAAGACCTAAGGAACTGCTTTTTGAGATAAATCATCATAAAAAAGAGAGATTTAGGGATAGCAAACATATTCCTGTAACAAAACATTTGTTATTGGGATTGAGTGTCGATTTTAAGTATACTTATATTGGACTTACTTCCCATGATCCCAAATTTTATTTCCATGGGGATAAGAGAAATGATCTCTGTGCCTAACTGACTTGCCAGAACTGACTTGACATCACTTAACACCAACAATAGCAGCACCAATTGTTGTTCAAGTTCAAGGAGCAGATAGACTGATGTTTACATGTAGATTATATTCCAATCTCTTCTATTCTTTCTGGGTGAAACTCTTCAGTAAAATCAGGTAACATTCGACACCTTTATCTGTGCTGTGCACTAGTGGAGAGTAAGACAGGTGTAGTCTCTGCATTCAGAACAGTTAGTCTAATGAATGAAACATAACTTACAAATAATTATGATGAATTATGTAACTACAAGAATATGTGTGAAAGCGTAAGAGGGAGATCTGGTTTAATGGGGTCATATGTAAGGAGCTCTGGTAGCGTAGTGGTTACGAAGTGGGCTGCGAACCGCAAGGTCAACAGTTTGAAACTACCAGCTGTTCCATGGGAGAAAGATGAGGCTTTCTGCTCCCATAAAGATTCACAGCCTCAGAAACCTTGTACAGGGTTGCTATGAGTCAGAACTGACTCCACAGCACATAATAACAACATCAACATGTAGGGAGAACATTTTAGAGTGAGACTTAAGTCAATAAATGAAGGATAACTTAAATTAATCAGATATGTGGAGTATACAGAAAAAGCATTACGGACATAATGAAGAGTATATAAAAGACTTTGTAGGTAAAAATGAATCTAGTGTATTTAAAGAATGGAAAGAAGTCAGTGTGGCTGTTACAAATAGATTAAAAAGGAGAATGGAAGGAGATGATTGGTGCCTAGTTATAGGAGGTATCTGGTTTTAGAAGGTTCTGTAATCCCGGTTGTTGTTGTTAAGTGCTGTTGAGTAGCTTCCTACTCATAGTGACCCTGTATAGGGTTTCCAAGGAGCGGCTGGTGGGTTTGAACTGTCAACCTTGTAGTTAGTGCTTATCCTACAGAGCCACACCAAGACTCTCTGTAAGCCACAGTAAGGGTTTTCAATTTTATCCTTAGATTTAAGGTCTTGAGTAATGAGTAATATGATCAGAATTGCCTTGCTTAAAACTCACTCTTGCTATTTGTTGACTGTGAATGGATTCTAAATGAAGCAAAACCCACTGTTGTTGAGTCGATTCTGACTCATAGCAACCCTATGTTGTTGTTAAGAGAAGTTGAGTCAATTCCAACTCATAGTGGCCCTGGATAGCGTTTCCAGGGAGCACCTGGTGAGTCTGAGCTCAAAGCTTGTGGTAAAACCATCCTTGTAGATCAAACCAAACATGTGGTCGAGTGCTTTTTCTACAGCATCATACCAGGACTCTCTGACCCTATAGGATAGAGTAAAACTGTTCCATAGAGTTTATAAGGTAGTAAATCTTCATGGAAGCCAACTGACTAACCTGCTGAACCACCAGGACGTCTTGAATGGACAATAGGAGACAAGAATGAACCTAGAGAGATGGGGCTTGATGGCAGCTAGGGTGGAGGTGCAGTGAGGTTCACTGTTAGCAATACCACAGAATACCAGGCAAAGCAGATTCAGAGCAGAGCTCCAAAACTCAGAACTATATAGGTAGGAATATTTTAAAAGTTTGAAGGATTATAGCTAGTGGAACTTGTAGTAAAAGTAAGAAATCCTGTACTTTTGAATCTGCGGGGCCCGAGCCCACAAGTTGGGCGAGACCAAATGGCAAGAAACTATCTTCCAAATTTCTTGGCATTAGATGAGTGAGTGTTTCTAATGCCACATCTGTTTGTTGAAAGATTTCCATTTGTATTTCATCAATTACTGGAGCCTTGTTCTTTGCCAATGCCTTTAGTGCACCTATCATTGGCTGTTGATTGTATGTTATCTCTTGAAATGGTTGAGCATTGACCATTTGTTTTTGGTACAGTGACTCTGTATATTCCTTCCACCTTCCTTTGAAGCTTTCTGCTTCATTCAATATTTTGCTTATGTTGTTGTTGTTGTTAAGTGCTGTCCAGTTGATTCCAATTTAGTGGCACTATATAGGATTTCTGAGGAGCAGCTGGTGTGTTTGAATTGCTGACCTTGTGGTTCATAGTCCAGTGCTGATTCTATAGTGCCATATCAGGAGTCCATAGAATCCTTTATATTGGAAGTCTAGGCTTGAATTTCTTTAGTTCCCTCAGCTTGAGAAATGCTGAGTGTGTTCTTCCATTTATGTGTTCTAACTCCAGGTTTTGAACATTTCATTATAATATTTTGCTTTGCCTTCTTAAGCTGCCCTCTGAAATTTTCTATTTAGTTCTTTTACCTCCTAATTTTTTCCATTTACTTTTAGCATCTCTTCCCTGGAGAGCAAGTTTCAGAGTCTTTTCTGACATCCCTTTTCATCTTTTCCACCTTTATTTCTTTTTTTCTAAGTTTTTATTATAAATTGAGTGATAGTTTACATGGGAGAACATCAGCTTTACATTCATCCTATCATATTCCATTTCAGTGCAATGATTACAATCCCCTCCATGAATCATCATTCAACAGCATTTGCTTCCAATCTCTGCTTTTTGTTTTCTGTTTTTTTGATGTACACAGAAGCACTCAGGAATATATAACCATTCAAACAACCAAAGGGTATGCCCTGCACCCCAGTCCCCCCTTCCCCCAGTCTCCAGCACACAGCCTCTCCCTCCTTGAGTCAAGAGTCCCCAGGTGCTTTGTCTCTCCACATAGTCATCTCTGCCTCCATCTCTGGCATCGCTGCTTCTCTGGATAGGGTCCCACACTCTGCTCTTCTCCCTTGATGGTCCTTTTTGCTCTCTTCCCGTATGATGTTTTTTATATTATCCCACAATTCTTCTGGTCTTTGGTCTTTAGTGTCTAATGCATCAAATCTGTTCTTCAGATAATCTCTAAATTCAGGTGGAATATAGTCAAGGTCATATTTTGGCTCTTGTTGTTGATAGGTGCTATTGAGTTGGTACCGACTCATAGTGATCCTATGCACAACAGACAATCCTAAACGAACCTCACAATCATTGCTATGTTTGAGCCCATTGATGCTGCCACTTTGCCAATCCATTTCTCAGGGGGTCTTCCTCTTTTTCTCTGACCCTCCACCTTACCAAACATGATATCCTTCTCCAGTGACTGGTGCCTCCTGACAATATTTCCAAAGTATGAGAGACTAAGTCTGGCCATCCTGGCTTCCAAGGTGCACTCTGGCTGCACTTCATCCAACACAGATCAATTTGTTCTTTTGGAAGTCTATGATACATTCAATATTCTCCTCCAACACCATAGCTCAAAAGCATCAATTCTTCTACTGTCTTTCTTATTCACTGTCCAACTTTCACATGCATATGAGCTTATTGAAAATACCATGGCTTGAGCCAGGCATGCCTTAGTCCTCATGCTGACGTCTTTGCTCTTCAGTACTTTAAAAAGGTCTTGTGCAGCAGATTTGCCTAATGCAATGTTGCTTGATTTCTTGACTGCTGCTTCCATGAGTATTAATGGTTGATTCGAGAAAAATGATGTCTTTGGCAACTGCAATCTTTTCTCTATTGATAAGAATGTTGCTTTTTGTTCCAGTGGTGAGGATTTTTGTTTTCTTTACATTGAGATGCAATCCATACTGAAAGCTGTGGTCTTTGGTTTTCATCAGTAAATGTTTTAAGTTTTCACTTTGAGCAAGCAAGGTTGCATCATCTGCACATTGCAGGTTGTTGATGAGTTTTTCTCCAGTACTGAAGCCATGTTTTCTTCATTTGACGCAACTTCTCAGATTGTTTGCTTAGCATACAGGTTGAATAATTATGGTGAAAGAATACAACCCTGTTGCATAACTTTCCTAATTTTAAACCAGTTGGTGTTCCCTTGTTCTTTTGAACAATGCCTCTTGGTTTATGTACACGTTCCTCATGAGCACAATTAAATGTTCTGGAATACTCATACTTTGCAATGTTGTCCATAGCTTGTCATGATCCACACAATCGATAGTGTTTGTGAGTTGTTTTAATTTTCTTCAACTTCAGCATAAACTTGCATATGAGTAATTAGTGGTCTGTTTCACAGTCTGCTCTGACCTTGTTTTGGCTGATGATATGGAGGTTTTCCACTGCGTCTTTTCACATGTGTAGTTGATTTTATCTCTGTGTATTTCATACGACGAGGTCAATGTGTATAGTTGTTTATAAAATATATTTGCTATGAAGAAGCCATTGTTCCTGCAAAATTCTATCATGCTATCTCCTGCATTGATTCTATCATCAAGGCCATATTTTCCAACTATTGATTTTTCTTCTTTGTTTCCAATGTTTACATTCCAATCGCCAGCAATTATCAATGCATTTTGTTGCATGTTTGATCAATTTTGACTGAAAAAGTTAATAGAATTCTTCAGTTTCATCATTACTGGTTCTAGTAGTTGGTACATAAATTTGAATAATAGTTGGATTAACAGGGGCTCCTTGTACGTGTCTGAGTATAAATACAGCATTGTATTTCAAGGTAACAGATAAAGAAAAACGGAATATGAACATTGTTATTACTGTTGTCAATAAGTGCTGTCATGTTAGTTCTGACTCATAGTGACACTGTAGTGTTTCTCAGGAGCAACTGGAGGATTTAATCCACTGACCTTGAGATTAACAATGCAATGTTTCTTTTATACCTCATACCAGGGGTCCTGGATATGAGTATGTTGTTGTTGTTCTTAAGTACCATGACGTCAATTCCAACTCATAGTGACCCTGCACAGGGTTTCTGAGGCTGTAAATCTTTACGGGAGCAGAAAGCCTCATCTTTCTCCCTCGGAATAGCCGGTAGTTTCAAACTGCCAACCTTGCTGTTAGCAGCCCAATTCGATGCTCTAAAATCAAAAGAAGAAATACAATACAGACAATGAGGGCATATATAAATGTATCTACGGGTTTTCCTGTTGTGTGGCTCTAGGATAAGTCCTTGACTGCTAACTGTAAGGTCAACACTTCAAATCCACCAGGTTCTCCTCAGAAACCTACAAAAGGTTGCTATGAGTAGAAACCAACTTATTGTCACTTAACAATAGCAATAGGAATTTATAGGTCTTTGAGTAACAAAAATAATTTATGCTTATTTAAACGTTGGAGGTTCAAATCCACTCAGCAATGTCACAGAAGAAGGACCCAGAAACATTAAAAAAAATATATTATAGCCAAGAAAACTCAAAGGGCATTCATACTCTTGGGGTCATATGAATCTCAATCAACTTGAGGGCAATTTTTTATGTGTTGTTGTTTGTTTTTTAAATGCTTTTATTGTGAATTGAGTGATAGTTCATGTAGAAGAACATCGGATTTACACTCAAACTATCATATTTTGTTTCATTGAAATGATTATAATCACTCAATGCATCATCACTTAACAGTATTTGCTTCTATTCCCTCTGTGTTTTGTTCTGTTTTTCATGTACACAAAAACACACAGGACTATATAATTGTTTAAATAACCAAAGAGCACATTCTGCAAGCCTGGTTCCGGGCCCCCAGCACACAACCTTTCTCTAGAGTCCTCAGCGACTCTATCTCTCATGCCACCACCTCTGTCTCCATCTCTCGTGTTGCTACTTCTCTGGTTAGGGTCCCATGTTTTGCTCATTTGGTTCTCTCTTGATGGTCTTAGGGTCTTCTGTTCCTGGAAAGTAAGATTAACTGCTTTCCCATTTGTGTTACATAAGTTCTAACTTTACATTTGTGACAATCACAATTAGTTATGATAACAATTACTCACAATTGAATCAAATGAATCCTATCCACATCTCCTTTCCCTAGACCCATCTAGACAAGATGAAAACTATTCCGTGGGGATTCTACCTTCCCTTGCACACTCTGAAACTAAACTCTCTCTTGAAAACTTGTAAGCCAGCCACTTAGTGCTTTTATAGCCCCACATCCTCCATTTTAAGTCTAAGTTGCCTGTCCCTATCAACCCTGTGTACAGAGGAGATAGGCTTGATCCTGATGTGAAGACTCCTTCACTCTCAGTTGGTGTTTTGAACTATTACATCCATAACGTTGCTATGAGTCTGTACCTACTTGATGGCTCCTAACAACAGCAGCATACATAAGTATAGGTCAAGTTCATTAAATTGTGGCAATTTACACTTGCTTCCTGTACCACATTTGTTTGTCTTTCTCTAGTTGAGTTCTGATCATCAAGCCATTGAAGCTAGGTCAAATGGGTACTATCTGCAAGTTTGAGCATTCTTGTGCATCTACCCCCACTTCATATCATCTGGATACTTCACTCTCAGTTTTAGCCCTCCGTGGCTAAGTCAGTGTCCACAGGCTCAGGAGTTCCCAAATCTCTTAAAAATTTGGACAAACCATCCCTTCCTGTTCTGTCTCTCATTTCAAGGCTGTGGAACATGGTTGAACTCAGCCCATGTCTTCATCACTGCCTTTTCCCCACTCTCATTCACATGCAGATAAACACAGTTGCCAGTGAGTTTACATTCCTGCTCATGTGCTCCCTTTGAGTCTCAGTGTTGGAGGAGGGGTTGTACTGAAGGGATTTGATTGCTTGCCTTGATGACTGCCCGGTGAACAGTTTGACTTGTTCTTGTAATAGCCAAACAGACTGCCATTTTTGTTTTTTATTTTTCCTGCTGGTCTTTCTTTCAAGAAGTATCCTCTGTTCCACTAGCCACTCTGGGCTGGTCTGCATGTTCGTTCAAGTGGGACTGTCCCACCTCAGAAGGTTTTGGATGGGGCTCAGGATTCCACCTAAGATCCTTCATACTACAAAGTTTCTGCAAGAAGCCTATTTCACTGCGCAAGTTCTAGAACCAGTTTTAGTAGTCCAATAAGTTGTAGGCTGAAGATGGGCTTACAAGTTTTCTGTAATCATGTTTCCTGATATTTCTTTCTATCCCACTCAAGTGTCTATTTTATAATAATAGGCAAGGGAAACCAATATTCATAAGGCAGTCAAGCATTTTAATATTATTTTCCCTCGTTAACCCATTCAGATGATGCCTTGGTCCCTGAATTACAGAGCCTTGTTCTAAAGTTGAGCATACATCACTATTCACCTCTGTCCCATTTAGCCCTTGCAAACCTTCTTCCTCTACCTTGTTCTTCTACCCCTCTCCCTTTTTATGTATTGCCCTTCCCTTCCTTGTATATTGGCCACCCCAACACCGGAGCTATGATGTGACTATCCCCTAACCTGTGCTCTACTGCCCTCTCCCCCCATCTCTTGTTGTTGTTGTTGTGAAGTGCTGTCGCATTTCCGACCCGTAGTGACCCTGTATAGGGTTCCCGAGAAGCAGCTGTTGAGCTTGAACTGTCGACCTTGCAGTTCAAATGGCTTTGCAGTCTGGTGCATTAACCCACAGCTCCATACCAGGACTCCCTCACACTCCTACTAACCAACATTTTTTTTTTTTTTTTCTTTTAGTAAAATATGGAACACTTCATGAATTTGCATGTCATCCTTGCACAGGGGCCATGCTAATCTTCACTGTATCATTCCAATTTTAGTATATGTACTACAGAAGCAAGCACAGGCAATTGGTTTTTATAAATATTTATCTATCTGTATATCTATTTATCTATAATATAAGACTGTTTGCAGTCATAAATAGACTCTTTAGTTAACCTTAAACTCCATGGTCTTACAGGTATAACCAGACCATAATGGGTCAGCAAAATTCATTATGCTCATCTCTTCCCAATTCTGCATCCAGTGAATCAGATTGGTAGTTTGAAAATGGCTGTGGTCAAAGTACTTATATCACTTTAATCTTCAAATACCACAATGCAATTCTTTCTATTTTTGTAACCCTAGAAAGCCAGTTGATAAATAAGTCCCAGCACACCCCTGGTCCTTGTTCCCATTGTTATCGTCATCGATTCATAGTGACCCTATCTAGGGTTTCCAAGACTGTAATTCTATATGGGAGCAGACAACCTTATCTTTCTCCTGTGGAGCCATTATTGGTAAAGAACCACAGATCTTGTGGCTAGCAGTCCAGTGTTTATTGTACTTGGGTTTCTTAATTCTTTCTTCTTGTATTTTGAAGGCATCTGAACCCTATTTATTTAATAATCTTTATTTGAAAAGTAAATTTAGAATCATAGTTGGCATCATCAAAATGTAAATACTTGGTATGCAATATGTGCTCAACAAATATTTGTTGGATTTTGATTAAATTAAATGAATTAAATTTAATCCAATCAAAATTGAATTTATCCAATTGGCTAATTGCATAAATATGGGTCAAAAAAGGCTAAAGTATATATCTTAATTGCTATTGCTATTATTTGTTATTTCTTCCTATAGCACAAACACCTACTCCTCACCTATCAACAAAGACAAGGACATTATGCAAGTATCAGCATTTTATAACAAAGGATGATTATATTAGATCACAAAATGAAGGATGACTCCATCATTACATAACTTCCAAATTGCATCATTATATAGCTACCAAATTAAGTTACCACATAACTGCTAAACCAATGAGAACCATGGCTTATCTAAGTTGACACATAACCTTCACTCTTACAGCCAGTGTTACTCTTGCCTCACACCTTGACATTTTTTTCTTTTAGATGTTCATCATTAATGTGCAGAGTAGATAGAATTTTTACTACCGTCATAAATGTGAAAAGCCATTTAAAGAAACAGTTGATAAGTGAGGAGGAGGTGTATTTTGAATATAACACATCATGTTAGAATTATGTGTTTATATATAAATGATAAAAATCTAGCTATTGACACAAGCAACAAAGTTCTTTAATTTTAGTTATTTTTGTGAAAATATAAATACAGAATTTATTTTCTCAATGATATATTACTTTAAATAGTTCTAGTATTGACATCCATTTAGGGAGAAAACTAGGGACTTAGGAATCTTGAGAGAGCATCCATTCAATTATGCCTTATGATGCTTTGCAAAGCCACTTTCCCTAGCCATTAATTGAAACAGAAAAATTGAGCTCACTAATAATTCTCAGGCACCCAAGGATTAATAAGATTGTTTTTGGAGTTGCTTGTTATCTCCGTTCTTTATTTTATTTTTGGCCTCTTGCCTTTGAGTTTGGCATTATTCATTAGATCCCATACTAGTGAAGCACCAGGGGAAACAAAGTCATTCTTTCACTGTTTATTTACATTTTTCAAAAAAAAGTGTCATTGCAGGAGGAGGTGCTCAAAACAATTAAATTTCAAAAATGTTTATATTGACATCTCATATATAAATTTTCTATAGCCTCTTTACAGAGAGGCTATAGACATGACTTTAACAAAGTTAACTTCATTTAAAATTTCTAAGAATCTTATTTTCTCTACTTATATAAAAAAATAAATCATAAAGTTAAAAGAAATAGGCAATAGTTCTTCTTTCTCCAGATAACCCTTTGTGTGTCACAATTTAAAAATATAGTTTCATAAATGTAGTTTCACAGCATGTACTTTGTCATGATGAGTGCATTTGACCATGTTCCTTGGAAGATAAACAGTGGAAGATAAACAAAATATTGGGCTTCAGTTATAGCTGACTTTTCCAAAAGAAATAATGTTACCAGTTAATCCTTAGAGTACTGGGTTTTGCTGGACAATTAGCTAAATGGATATTCAGATTGGCTGTGTATTAGTGTATACATAAAGTCAAATCTTGACTCTGCTTTGCAGAAAGAATATTGTTGTTGTTGTTAGCTGCCAATGAATCACTTCAACTCATAGTGAACCTATGCACAACAGAAAGAAATACTGCCTAGTCCTGCACCATCCTGTTATATCAGTGCCCATTGTTGCTGTCACAGTTCAGCCCATCTTATTAGGGGATTTCCTCTTTTTCACGGACCCTCCACTTTACCAAGTATTATGTCACTCTGCAGGGACTGGTCCCTCCTGATGACACATCCAAAGTACAAGAGAGAAGAGAG
>NW_006408806.1:204370-220591 GCF_000296735.1 Chrysochloris asiatica | reverse complement strand
TGACAACAACAACAACAATTATTGTTGTTAAGTGCTGTAAAGTTGAATTTGACTCATAGTGGCCCTGTCTAGAGTGTCCAAGCCTTTAAATCTTTGCAGGAGCAGAAAATCTCATCTTTCTCTTGAGAAGCTTGGACTGCAGAATTTGTGGTTCAAATTCCAGTGCTTATCATATAAAGCCACCAGATGTATTTTACCCATTTGTTGTTGCTAAATGCTGTTGAGTTGAGTCTGACCCATAGTGACCCTGTATAGGGTTTCCTATGAGCAGCTGGTGAGCTCGAACCGTTGACTGTTTGGTTCAAACCGACTTTGCAGTCCAGTGTATTAACCCATATTACAAGTCAAGGTTTGAATATTTTCTTCAGTTCTTACAGCTTGTTAAATGCTCTCACGTTCTTCCCATTAGTTTTTAAACTCCAGGTCTTTGCACATTTCATTATAACACTTGACTTTGTCTTCTTGAGCTTCCCTTTGAAATGTTCTGTTTAGCTCTTTTACTTCATCATTTCTAATTCTTTTATCTACTCGATATTCAAGAGCAATTCTTAGAGACTTTTCTGACATCCATTTTGAACTTTTTCTTTCTTGTCTCTTTAATGACTTTTGTATGATGTTTTTCATATCATATCACAACTCTTTGTTCTTCAGTCATTAGTGTCTAATACAACAAATCTGTTCTTGAGATGGTCTCTAAATTCAGATGAGATAGCACAGTGGTTCTGTAGGGTAGACTAGACTGTGAACCACAAGGTTGGAATCAAGTCCACCAGCTGCCCTAAAGGAGAAAGATAGGACTGTTTGCTCCCACTAAGATTTTCAGCCTTTGAAACAGGATCATTATGAATCGGACTGACTTGAAGTCATTTAACAACAACATACTCAAAGCTATATTTTAGCTCTAATGGACTTGTTTTACTTTTCTTCAGCTTTAGCTTCATTTGCATATGAGCAACTGATGGTGTGTTCCACAGTCAGCTCCTGGCCTTATTTTGACTGGTAATACTGAGTTTCTCCATCTTTTCTTCCCACAGATGTAGTCAATCTGATTCCTGTGTATTCCATCTGGTGAGGGCAATATGTACAGTCACCTTTTAAAAAATGTACTTGGAACGAGTAAGTTGTTGGTCATGCAAAATCCAATCATGTGATCTCTATCATCATTTTTATTAACAAGGCCATATTTTTCAGCAATTGATCTTTACCTTTACTTTCCAATCACTAGTAATTATCATTGCATTTTGATTGCATGTTTGATCAATTTTAGACTGAAGAAGTTGATAGAATTTTTCAGTTTCATCATTGACATTAGTGGCTAATGCTTAAATTTCAATAATAATCTTATTAGCTTGTCTTCCTTGTAGAAGTATGGATATTACTTTGTCATAGACAGCGTTGTACTTCAAGATAGCTCTTGAAATGCTCTTTGACAATGAGTGCAATCTTCACTTGGTTGTTCTTTGTATAGTAAACTATGTGGTTGATTAAAAATGGCTAATCCTATTCCATTCGGCTCACTAATTTCTAGGCTATTGGTCTTTTTGTGTTCCATTTAATTTTTGATGACTTCCAATTTTCCTAGATTCATACTCTGTACATTCCACATTATGATTATTTATGGATATTTGCACCTGCTTCTTCTTATTTTGAATTGTGTCTCATCAGCCGATAAAGGTCCTGAAAGTTTTGTTCTATCCACAAAATTATGGTCTGGGCACTCTATTTCTTATTTTTGACTACGTCTGGTAGAATTCCTAACCTAACTTGCACATGTCAGACTCTAGTCTCTATGCTTTGTTGTGTTTCTCCAGTGCCTTGGTCAAGTAACAGCAGAGCTACATATTTTAAACAGTGAGCTAAGTAAGACTGATAGAAGTAATCATAAATACATTTGCCTTTAAACGAAAAACCACTTCTCTCATATATTCAAAACTTGTGTTTATTTTTATAGTAAAAGGCTCTATTTTTGTTTCCCCAAAATGCTAATAAAAGTTATCTCAGATATACATTTCGTTTTTTCTGCATTTTGTCCAATTCAAAAGAACTTATTAAAGTTTTTTTTTTTTTTTTTAAATCTATTTGTGAATCAATGGTGAATGGTAATGTTTGTGAAAGCATTTAAAATGTTTGGCGTGTTCTGCAAGTGCTTATCATTATATTATTATTAAGAATTCCTGGTATTTTTAAGATAAATCAATGATTTAGCTTGTCACTAAATCTATAATGAAGCAAGATTTCTGTTGAAAGTAGTGTCAACTTCATGCACTAATGATAATTTTATCAATGATCTCCAAAGAATAGGATGAAAATAAACTATAAAAATGAATACAATTTTTAAATATGTTTACCTTGTACAGGGTCGCTATGGGTCGGAACCGACTCGATGGCACTTAACAACAACAACAACCTTGTTTTTTAGTATTTCCAATGTGCTGAATGTTACCAACAACAATTTATTGAAAATATCTGATAACATGCTGAAAGACTTAGATAAGGGCTGCTATTTTTATATAGTTTGGAATCCCTCTTCCCATACCTCATATAAAGCCAGTTTATTTTCAAATAATAGTAGGGCATGTTGAGAAACCAAGTTTAGGTAGCCATTTAAAGCAGTTCTATGACATTTATGTTGGAAAATAACATATAATTTACTTAGCTAAAAAATTCAAAATTTTCTACATTTTAAAAGATAGGGAAGTTGGGGAAATGTAGGTTTGTGTGGTTCATGTTATTTTACTAGGTTAGCTGAGCTCACTAAGCATGAATATTATATAACTTTCTGACTTACGATGTAAGGCTCATGTCACTTCAATTTATAGCCCATGTGAAAATATTTCCAATAAATTTAGTTTTAGTTTGGAATAGCATGCTCTAAAACAAAAATAGCTCTTATTGGATTAAAACAATGTTCATAATGATGTATTTTTTTAAACATAAATGGACAAACATGCTGAAATCAAAGTCACATCAGAAAAACTGACCCAAAATAATTTGCTCGAGGGAAGTTCATGTGTACTCAGAACTCATGGAACTCTAGCTCTGGATGAAGACTTTGTAAATAAATTTTGTACAGCATAGTGAACTGGAGGTTAGAGGCTATTCAGTATAAATAAGCAAAAATAGAGGTTGTATTTGACATACTATATTACAGAAGTTGTTCCCCCAAGGTTTTCAAGTGTTGGAATTCATAATAGAAAGCCAAGCATGTCCTTGAAAGTCTCATGGGTAGATATAATGTTCATCTATTTTATGATATTTTAAAACATGTATATTGAGACCATGAGGTACAGAGTATTTCAGACATCCTTATGATGCTTGCTTTAGGGTATAGTTGCAATTTTAATTTCCAAAAATGGGATATGATTGATCTTTATTAAAGAACACACATACACAACAAAATCAAACCCTCACAACTACGTGCTAAGCAGAGTATTAGGATTTTCATTTATATGTTTCTGTTTCTTATAACAACTAACACAGTCTACATTTTAGCATCAAATTACAGATGAAGACTCTGAGATTTAAGGTATAAGAACTAACTTTATGAACTTTCTTTTTAAAAATATTTTTAATTTCATTCATTCATCTTAAAGAAGGAAATGCATTTATGTTTCATTCATTTGGATTTATCTGTTACAGATAGAAAAGGAAATGCAAGTCCAATATCTGTAGAAACTCCAGGGGTAATTGAGAATGTAATAGCTCATCAGAGCCCTCCCTCTCAAGAATAGCATGGAGCAGGAGTTTAGAAGCCAGAGCAAAGAAGTGGCTCAGGGAAAGGTAGAACATAGCCACGTGTATTTGAAGGAAGGTGCTGTATATTAACATAAATGTTATGTTTCACAACTTTATTTTGAGCTTCTAGGGGCTTAGAGACACCATTTTCTTTGCATTATGTGTTCTTCTTCCTCTCCTTTCCCTGGTAGCTATCCATACGGAGTCCTGGTGTGGCACTTAGCTCACCAGCTGCTCCTTGGAAACCCTATACAGGATCGCAATGGGTGGGAATTGACTTGATGGCACTTAACAACAACAATGCATACATACATGTCCAGAGGATGTGAAGTAATTCTAGGACCCATAGGGAATACTACCAATTTTACACTCCTTAGTAATGGAGTCCTGGTGTGGTGCTGTGGGTGGAATTGACTCAGTGGCACTTAACAACAACAGTAATGTTGTGGAGGAGAATCCTAAAGGTCACTTTACTTCAGTTTGGTTGAAGTCAATTAAAAAATATTGGGTTTCACATAATCTGTTATGTCCCTCCCTCTGGCTGTTCCTTTCTCTTCTCTTTAGTCAATTTGGAAACCATGATCTATCATTTCCACCTTTGACATCACCACAAAATAGAAATAAAAATGGGCAAAGGTGAGTTGAGCAGTGCTTGTAGTAAATCTCTTGTTTCAGTTTGTTTTTTCACTTGACTTGTTTGAGGCCCTGATTCCTCTCTCTTTATTCCCAAATCTTAGATATCCATGAGCCAGCAGAAAAAAAAATGACAGGAGCTGGGACTGATAAAGTGCACCATGAAGACAAGAGTGATATTGTCACCTCTGGCTTGGCTTTATATGGATCAGCTCAGTGTCCACCTGGCTCAGTATTCTATTGTTGCTGTTGTTAAATGCCCATAAGTCGGTTCCGACTCATAGTGACTCTGTATAGGGTTTCTGGGGGACATCTGGTGAGTTTGAACTGCCGACCTTGTGGTTCTAATCAACATTTTGGTCTAGTATTTATCTTACAGTGCCACATAAGGAATCCTAATATTCTATTGTTGTTAAGTGCCACCAACTCGGTGCTGACTTATAACTAACTATCTTGTATAGGGTTTCCAAGGAGCAGCTGGCGAATTTGAAGCACCGATGGCGGTTCAAACTGACCTTATAATTGAGTGCTTATCTTGTAGCGCCACACCAGTATTCTATTACCAACACAAAATCTAAAATATATGGCATCAAGTTTAAAGTTTAGGTGCATTCTAGTTTCTTTTAGTAACATAAAATTATAGGCATGTAGACTCCTGGTGTGGTGCTGTAGGATAAGCACTGGACTTCAAGCCACAAGGTTTGTGGTTCAAACCCACCTACTGTTCTTCAGAAACCCAGTATACAGTTGCTATGAGTTGTGATCTACTCAATGGCACTTAACAACAACAACAGCAACAATTACAGACATTCAACACTAGACTGGACTTTCATTTGCTCATTTAGCACAATGCCCTTAATTACCTTGTTGTTGTTATGCCATTCCCGACTCATAGCAACCCTGTTTATGAGTGGCTGGTGTGTTTGAACATTGGACCTTTCAGTTAGCAGTCCAGTACTTAAACTACTGTGCCACACCAAAGAAAGGAGGACAAATAATTTCTGACATATGCCAAGTGTTATATTTTTTATGTACGTGTATTTATATTTTCTCAGATTTTTACTAAAACCATCCAAGTAGGAATCATTATCCTCAATTTGTAGAAGACCCTGAAATGCAGAAGATTTAAAGAAGATTTTAAGATATTGTTAGCTGTGGGAAGCATGGGCCAGAAGGGGGTGTTCTTCAAGACCAAAGCTCCCCCAGAACGGAAGCGACCCAGAGGAGCCCATATCTGGGGGAACTTTTTTCAAATAGTTTTTATGATTAGAGAGCTGATGAATAGATGTCTTGAGCACATTCTCAACATTATCCCCTTTTTTCCAGGGGGCAATCTAAATAGTACTTGGATAGAGTTTTTCTGCCTAGCTATGGAGAAATCCTTGAGTGATACAAATAGTGAAGTTTTCAACCTCCAGCCAAAAGGAGTATAGTTTAAGTGCCTTGTAAAAAAGTCCTGGTGATTTATTTCAGAAAAATAAGCCAGTGAAAACCCCATGATTCACAATTCCACTCTGTCACACAGAGGGCCACTAGAAGTCAGGACAGAGACAGACTGCAAGACTACTGTTAAAGAGGTTTAAATTTAGCAACTTATTTGAACTAAAACCTTGTGGTTCCCTTGGATTTAGCTTGATTTGAAACAACTTAGGAGAAGAGTTTTGTCTTAGAAGAAATACTGACATAATAAGAACCTAAAATAAGACTTGGAATTTTGATATATGTTTGACGAAAGAACACTTAAAAATACAATAAAGACTGTTTGGGTGAAGTGATCTACATGGTAGAAAGTGTCTTCTGAGAGAACAAAGACTGAAAGGGATATGAACAGGCATATAACTTGCTCTTTTAAAGATGGGCCTCATGAACTTGGTTTGGATCTTGATGGAAAAAGGAGCTACCAGAAGAACATGAAGGATCTACTTTCAGTGTATGAGTATTCCGGAACACTTAGTTGTGTTCATGAGGAATCTGTACCTGGACCAAGAGGCAGCTGTTTGAACAAAACATGAGAACACTGAATGGTTTAAAATTAAGAAAGGTGTGTGATAGGGTTGTATTCTCTCACTATACTTATGCAACCTGTATACTGAGCAAATAATCCTAGAAGCTGGGTTATATGAAGAAAAACGTAGTATCAGGATTGGAGGAAGACTCATTAAAACTTGTGATATGCAGATGATACAACCTTGCTTGCTGAAAGTGAAGAGGACTTAAAATATTTACTGATGAAGATCAAAGAGCATAGCCTTTGGTATGGATTGCATCTCAATGTAAAGCCCAGTAACAACATTCTTATCAAAGGAGAAAACATTGAAGTTGTCAAGGACTTCATTCTTCTTGGATCAGCCATCAACACTCATGGAAACAGCAGTCAAGAAATCAGATGATGTATTTCATTAGGCAAATCTGCTGCACAAGACCCTTTTAAAGTGTTGAATTGCAAAGATGTCAGCTTGAGGACTAAGATACGCCTGACCCAAGACATGGTATTTTCAATAACATCATATGCATGCAAAAGCTGGACAGTGAATAAGGAAGACTGTAGAAGAATTGATGTGTATGGTATTGGAGGAGAATGTTGAAAGTGCCAGGGGCTGCCAAAAGAACCAACAGATCTGTGTTGGAAGAAGTAAAGCCAAAGCACTCCTTGGAGGCCAGGATGGCCAAACTTCATCTCTCATACTTTGGGCATATTCTTAGGAGGAACCAGTTACTGGGGAAGGAGATCATGTTTAGTAAGGTGGAGGGTCAGAGAAAAAGAGGAAGACCTCCAGCAAGATGGACTTGCAAAATGGAAGCATCAAAGGGCTCAAGCGTGGCAACAATTGTGAGGTTGGACCAGGAATAGGCAATGTTTCGTTCTGTTGTGCATAGTGTTGCTATGAGTTGGTACTGACTCAATGGCACCTGACAACATCAGCAACTTTCAGTGTTTACTCTATTTGACACTAAGTAGAATGAATGTCATATGGTATAGGAGCAAAAATGATGAAGTAGGGTACCGATAAAGCAGACAAAATTCAGTCTTCTGATTTCTAGAGAGAACACAGACTGGTTCTGAAATGATGAGGCTATTTGGAATTGAGGATTTGCATTTGGGGGAGAACCAATATAAAAATTGACATTCTGGTCAAGGGTGAGCGTTAAGTACCTTCTCAAGTGGCTCTGCTAGTCAAGACCTCAAAAAGGGATGTAAGGCAGAAAAATCTGGGAGGAGTTATCTCCAACCCAGTGCAATTATACTTGGAGGGATGTGAGATTTACCTATTGATGTTTTATGGTTTTGTTTGGAAGCACATGGTGGTGAGGTGTGGCGGAAATGTGCTTTACATTAGATAAGTACTTCTTAAGTAAAAATGTGCTTTAGAATGCTGGTGGAACTTAAAAAAAAGTGGACCCATGTCCATGCCACATTCTCAAAGAGTCTGGTTTTAAAAGCCTGGGAGTGGGCATCTTGTACTCTGCTATGAAAATCTTCATGAATTATAATGATGCTAATGACAGGATAAAGACCAATGCCATAAAATTGTCAGCATTGTTGACTCAGGGGAGGAAATGCCTGGCAAAAGAGAAGAAATTTGGATTTTTAGAAGGTATTCCCTCCAAAAAAACCTTCATAACTTTGACTTTGTTATATATCTTCATCCCTTCTCCCCAGCTTTCCACATTTCTACTAAAACATCTTCCTTTCCCTAATATTAGTCTTCTTAATTTCTCACTGAAGGCTTGCTTATTTGAAGAATTACTGGGAGGTCCAACTAGCTTTAAGGCTCTTAGATTCTTTATTCTTGGATTCAGATAAAAGAAAAATTAAGAATGTAAACATCCATTTTTCTTCCGTGAAAGAAAATGGCATGTAATCTTATTTTGTTTGACTGGCTCAGAGTTAAACAATTGTGTGAATATTTTTCTTGAAACATCCTCTCTCGTCATTATTATTTCTGTAGAGCATTCGATGGGTTCTTTATTTCCTTTTATTCTTTTGCTTAGAAGTTATCAATGGAATTTAAACATCAAAGCATCTTCAGTTTCTTTTCTCTGATCTTTCTCCGAAGAGTACATTAATAACCCTTTAGAACTGGTAAACCACAAAAATCATCCCTCATCATATATATACATTTATATCTATATAAGCTAGGAGAGAATGTCTTTCTGTTGTAGAAACTATAACAATAATAATAAAAATTTAGGTTAGTGACCTAATTCCTATTTAATGATTCCTTTATTCCCCAACATTATTCACCACGGGACCCTTGCCTTCTTAAGTTAGAAGTAAAATTAAAAAATTACATAGCAAATTATTTTTCAGTGTTGACATTTTAAATGCTCATCACACGAACTGAGAAAAATGGAGGCCAACATTGCATTAGAAATTAGGCATCTTTCCTCTCTTTGCTTTCTGGAGGTTATAGAAGAAAGAATAAATAAAAAGAGAATGAAAAGCTCTGATTTGGCAATTTTTCTATATTATCAGAAGGAGTCTGAATTTCTAAAGAGAGAAGTGACATGTTAAGTGCTAGGAAAAAGGGAGTCTTCAGTCTTGGGAACATTATAACCCAGTGGTCAGCCGAGTGCCCCATGCAGGACTGAGTCAATCAGATGCTGGGAAAATCAACATAACTGCTCAGCTGGAGGGAGAGACATTGTAATCAAATAAGGTCCAAGCATCCTGGGAGCTTGCAGTATCATGAGAAAAGGAAGTACTGGCTCTTTCAACTAAGAAACTGTAGAATGTTTCACCCACTTTTTTTTTTTTGAAGGCTTCCTCTTTCTTTTTTATTAGATTTATGATATAAATTTAACTTAAAATGAATAATAACAACCAGAACTGTGCAATAATCATCTGTTAACATTAGTTGGTGTTATTCATTCCTATAAAAAATTGAACGAAAATATCTAAATTAGAATATAATGTCTACCCAAGATGAAACAGAAACGGAAACTTTTTATTATTTATTTCAGTCTTTAACGTATTTAGTCGATTCAGTTTGGATTTACTAATCATAAAATGAAATGAAATTCTTCTTCTTCTTTTTTTTTTTTTTTCCAAAGAAAATTTTGTCTCGTTGACTCTTTGTCTATTATTGAGTGATTTTGGTCAATTGAATTGCCCTCTCCAAACTTCAGTATTTTATTTGGAAATTAGAAAAAAATATTAGTATCTACTGATTACTAGAATAGATGGGGTTTTTCAGATTTAAAACTTAAAATTTACTCAAGTGTATGCTTCTACACAAGACCTCTTTAAAGTGTTCAAGAGCAAAGATATCAGTTTGAGGACGAGATGTTCCTGGCACAAGACATGATATTTTCAATCACCTTGTATGCATCTGAAAATCGGACAATGTATCAGGAAGAAATGATGCATTTGAGTTATGGTGTTGGAGAAGAATATTGAAAGTACTATGGACAGCCAGAAAAACAAACAAATCAATATTGGCAGAGGTACAGCCAAGATGGTAAGACTTCAACTCTTGTACTTCAGACATGTTATGAGGAGGGACCAGTCCCTGGAGAAGGACATCATGCATGGTAAAGTATAGGGTCAACAAAGAAGAGGAAGATCCCCAGCAAAATGAACCGGCACAGTAACAATAATTGTGAGGATAGTACAAGACCAGGCAGTATTTTGTTATGTTGGGCATAATTTTGCTATGAATTGGACCAATTTATGGCACCTAAAAACAAGAAGTCCTAAATTACTCTGTAAAAAGTAAACCTGGATATAACTGAATTAATATTCCTGTCCCAATGGACTAATTTGTGAGGAGTGATAAGATGCAATTTGCTTAAGAATTTTATGAACCTAAGTTAGGGCTCTACCACTCCCCAGTCAGTTTGTTGTACTGTGGTTGCTTGTGAGTTGCTGTAATTCTGGAAGCTATACCACAGTAATTTTAAATATCAGCAGGGTCACCCACGGTGGACAGGTTTCAGATGACCTTCCAGATGAAGACAGACTAGGAAGAAGGAGAAATGAACTACTTCCGAATATTAAGTCACTGAAAACCTTATGAATAGCAGAGAAACACTGTCAGATATAGTGCAAGAAAATGAGCCCCTCAGGTTGGAAGGCACTCAAAATGCGACTGGGAAGAGCTGCCTCCTCAAAGTAGAGTTTACCTCGGTTGATGAGAACGGAGTAAAGCCTGCAGGACCTTCATCTGCTGATGAGGCACTACTCAAAATGAAGAGAAACAGCTTTAACATCCATTAATAATCAGAACATGGGATGTATGAAGTACAAATCTAGGAAATTGGAAATTGTCAAAAATGAAATGGAACATATAAACATCGATATCTTAGGTATTAGTGAGCTGAAGTGGACTGGTATTGGTCATTTTGAATCTGACAACTATATGGTTTACTATGCCAGGAATGACAAATTCAAGAGGAGTGGTGTTGTATTCATTGCCAAAAAGAATATATCAAGATCTATCATGAGGTACAGCACTGTCTGTGATAGGATAATATCCCTGTGCCTACAGGGAAGACCAGTTAATAGCACTATTATTCAAATTTTTGCACCAATTACTAAAGCCAGTGAGGATGAAATAGAAGAATTCTATCAACTTCTTCAATCTGAAATTGATCAAACATGCAATCAAGACATTGATTATAATGCAAATGTTGGAAACAAAGAGGAAGGGTCAGTAGCTGAAAAATATTGCTTTGGTGGTAGAAATGATGCTGGAGATCACATGATAAAATTCTGCAAAACCAATGATTTGTTCATTTCAAATACCTTTTTTTAAACAGCATAAGAGACAACTATATACACGGACCTCACCAGATGGAATACACAAAAATCAAATTGAGACATCTGTGGAAAGAGACGGTAGCAAAAACAAGAAAAAATCAGGCAAGGGGCAGATTGTGGAACAGACCATCAATTGCTCATATGTAAATACAGACTGAAGCTGAAATAAATGAAAACAAGTCCACAAGAGCCAAAATATGACCTTGAATAGATCCCACCTGAATTTAGAGATAATCTGAAGAACAGATTGGATACATTAGACACTATAGACCAAAGACCAGAAAAATTGTGGGATGACATCAAGAACATCATACAGGAAGAAAGCAAAAATTCATTAAAAAGACAAGAAACAAGGAAAAGTAAAAATGGATGTCAGAAGGGATTCTGAAACTTGCTCTCCAGAGCAGAGATGCTAAATCAAATGGAAGAAATGAGGAGGTAAAAGAGATGAAGAGAAATTTTCAAAAGGCAGCTCGAGAAGACAAAGTCAAATATTATAATGAAATGTGCAAAGACTGGGAGTTATAAAACCAAAATGGAAGAACACACTCAAAATTCCACAAGCTTATGGAACTGAAGAGAAAATTGAATCCTTGAGTTGCAATATTTTTCTATGGGTAACAAATTGAATGATGCAGAAAGCACCAAAAGAAGATGGAAGGAATACACAGAGTAATTGTACCACAAGGAAATGGTCGATGGCCAACCATTTTTGTTGTTGTTGTTAGGTGCCATCGAGTTGATACTGACTAATAGCGACCCTATGAACAACAGAACAAAACACTGCCCGGTTTTAGGCCAACCTCACAATTGTTGCCACGCTTGAGCCTGTTGATGCTGTCACTTTGTCAATCCATCTCGCTGTTTGTCTTCCTCTTTTTCTCTGATTCTCCAAACTGATAGACATGTGCTGGAATCCTCCACCTTATCAAACATGATATACTTCTCCAGCGACTGGTCCCTCATGACAATATGTCCGAAGTATGAGAGATAAAGTTTGGCCATCCTGGCCTTCAGGGAGCACTCTGGCTGTGTTTCTTCCAACACAGATATGTTTAATCTTTTGGCAACTCATGGCACTTTCAATATTCTCCAACACTATAACTCAAAAGTATCAATTCTTCTATGATCTTCCTTATTCACTATCCAGCTTTTTGCACGCATATGACGTTACTGAAAACACCATGGCTTGTGTCAGGTGCACCTTAGTCCTCAAGCTGACATCTTTGCTCTTCAACACTTTAATAAGGTCTTGTGCAGCAGATTTGTCTAACACAATACATCGTTTGATTTCTTGACTGCTGCTTCCCTGAGTGTTGATAGTTGATCCAAGAAGAATGAAGTCCATGACAATTTCAATCTTTCTCCGTTGGTAAGAATGTTTTTTATTGGTCCAGTGGCCAATACCAGTCCATTTCAACTCACAAATGCCTAAGATATCGACGTTTATGAGTGCCATTTGATTTTTGACAATTTCCAATTTTCCTAGATTCATATTTTGTACATTCCATGTTCTGATTACTAATGGATGTTAGAGCTGTTTCTCTTCATTTTGAGTTGTGTCACATCAGTAAATGAAGGTCACGGGCTTTACTCTCATGGGCTTTACTCCATTCTCGTCATCATGGTCAACTCAATTTTGAAGCAGCAGCTCTTCCCCAGTCTCATTTTGTGTGCCTTCCAACCTGAGAGGCTCATTTTCTTGCACTATGTCTGACAGGGTTTCTCTGCTATTCATGAGGTTTTCAGTGCTAAATATTCAGAAGTAGTTCTTCTCTCCTTCTTCCTAGTCTGTCTTCGTCTGAAAGCTCATCTGAAACCTGTCCACCATGGATGACCCTGCTGTTATTTAAAATACCTGTGGCATAGCTTCCAGAATCACAGAAACTCACAAGCCACCAAAGTACCACAAACTGACAGATGAGTGGTGGTCAACCATTTTAAGAGGTAGCATATGATCAAGATCCAATGATACTTAAGGAAGAAGTCCAAGGTGCATTGAAGGAATTGGCAAAGAACAAGGCTCCAGGAATTGATGGAATAAAAATTGAAATCTTTCAAGAAAGTGAGGCGGCACTGGAGGTACTCTCTTGTCTCTGCCAAGAAATTTGGGAGACAACTATCTGGTCGACTGATTGGAAGAGATCCGTATTTGTGCCCATTCCAAAGAGAGGTGACTCAACAGAATGCAATCTCTTTGATATCCCATGTGAGTAAAGTTTTACTAAAGGTAATACAGAAATGACTACGAGCATACATTGACAGAGATCTTCCAGAGGTTCAAGCCAGATTCAGAAGAGGCCATGGAATGAGGGATATCATTGCTGATGTCAGATAAATCTTCGCTGAAAACAGAGAATACCAGAAATAAGTTTACTTGTGCTTTTTTGAGTACGCAAAGGTCTTTGATTATGTGGCTCATGACAAGCTATGGACAACATTGCGAAGCATGAGTATTCCTGAACACTTAATTGTGCTCATGAGGAAACTGTACTGAGACCAAGAGGCAGTTGTTTGAACAGATCAGGGGAATACTGAATGGTTTAAAATTAGGAAAGATATGCAACAGGGTTGTATCCTTTCACCATAGTTTTCAACCTGTATGCTGAACAAATAATCTGAGAAGCTGGGTTACATGAAGAAAAACGTGGCATCAGCATTGGAGGAAGACTCATTAACAACCTGTGATATGCAGATGATACAACCTTGCTTGCTGAAAGTGAAGAGGACTTAAAATGTTTACTGATGAAGATCAAAGACCTTAGCCTTCAGTATGGATTGAATCTCAATGTAAAGAGAACAAAAATCCTCACCACTGGACCAATAAATAACACTCTTATCAATGGAGAAAAGGTTGAAGTTATCAAAGACTTCATTTTTCTTGGACCAACCATCAACACTCAGAAGTCAAAACTCAGTATTGTATTAGACAAATCTGCTGCAAAAAATCTGCTGGACAGTGAATAAGAAAGACTGTTGAAAAATTGATGCATTTGAGTTACGGTGTTGGAGGAGAATATTGAATGTACCATGGGCTGCCAAAAGAACCAACATATCTGCGTTGGAAGAAGTACAGCCAGAGTGCTCACTGGATGCCAGGATGGCCAGACTTTGTCACTCATACTTTTGAACATATTGTCAGGAGGGACCTGTCACTGGAGAAAAATATCATGTTTGGTAATGTGGAGGGTCAGAGAAAAAAAGGAAGAACCTCAGAGAGATGAATTGGCCAAGTGGCAGCATCGATGTGATGTTAGCCCAGGACCGGGCAGTGTTTCGTTCTCTTGTGTGTAGGATTGCTATGAGTAGGTACTGATTTGATGGCACCTAAGAACAACAACAAGTTAGGGCTAGACATACTCCTTCTTCCCTGAAATCTCTGGTACCTTCATATTACCCAGAATATGTAGTAAGATCAAAGGATCTTAAAAAAAGAGAGAGAAAAATCCTTCTACTTAATAATTAGTAACAAACACTTCAAAATTCATTAATTCAAAGTTCATAATTCAGTGGAGGGGTAATTTGATTTGATGCATAAGAAGCATATGAGCATTGGTAACTCTAAAAAGAGGCCATCTTCTAGTGTTCTACCATTTCCTTACCATAAAATGTAATAATGTTTTCCCTAGCTAGACAATTGTCATTTTCTCAATCACATGAAAATCATGTTTCGAAAATGTTTATTTTTTAAAAATTTTCATTGCTCTGGGACCTCTAGTCTAAACTTAAGTAGAATAAGACTGCTAACCTACTCAATCCCCTACTTCCTGCTCTCTCTAAATCCATCCATGTAAACACATCAAAATGTGAACAGAAAGTACATAAGTCAATGTGGATATATACATTTATTTCATCATTGTCATAGAAGAAAACAAAAAGGAAAAAATTCATGTCCCATGAAAGCCCAATATCCCATGAAAGCCCAAATTGTCATGCAAATAAAATGCTTTCTAAAGGCCAAAGATCATTTCTAAAACCAAAGATCATTTTCTGGAAGACAGGAAAACTCTGATTAAATAGCTATGTAGGTCATGCTTTGTGGATGATTGGCATGAAGTCATATTATTAAAGTTAAATTTTTATTTTGGTATGCTTATGAAAGTATACTTTATGTTATAGCTATACTGGATTATTGTATGTTATTATTATTATTGTTGTTGTTTTATTTTTAATTGACTTGTGATTAATTTTTGAAATTTTCTGCCTACTACCAGCTTCTATACTTCTAAACCCCAGACATCTAGGGAATGAAAGGAAAACAGAGTAGATTTTATAATTTGGCAGATTGAAGGAGGAGAATAATTAAGTGGATATTTGCCTAGAGAAATTTTTTATGTTTCAATTTTTCTTTTACAGTTATTTGACAAGGAACTCTAGATTTCCCAGTTTCTGGGAATACAAACAAAGGTAGGGGCCGTAACTAATTTTTCTGAGTCTTCCTTATGTGTAAAATAAGAACTCAATTGTTGAGTTGAAATGCCAGGATTTTCTTTGAGGTATAGTCTTAGTTTCTGTTTCATCAAAAGCATATTAAGATGTCACTGTGTGTTAAAAACATTGTGGTCTGGAGATGGATAGAATGAGGAATTAGACATGGTTTCTGCTTTCAAAGGAGAGTGACAAATCAGATTTGGGGAGTGAACAAAACAGAGGGTGTGCAGACAGTGCTAGAGGGCATCTGAGCCAGGAATCCTGAAGTCTAACCATTCAGAAGTGTTACTATTGGGGATATCTTTTAAACTCCATCTTCTCAGAGGAACCAGTGCTACACCACTACAGCAAAGGATGGACCAGAATGTGAAAACTGATAACACTTACTAAAAAAAAATGGTCCAATCAAGGAATACCTAAAATGGGGATACAACGTGCCCAGTGAAGGAGGCTGCCTGCAGAGCCTCTGCATTACATAAGACTATGGGTGGAATCTTGAACAGCAGCCAGAATCTCCAGAGGTGGGAAATTTCCCCCTGAGAGGATGGGCAGACCAGCCTGGAGCAGCTAGAGGAACAGAAGATACCTCTTGAAAGAAAGACTGACAGGAAAAACACAAAACAGACTGATCAATGACTACAAGAACAAGCAAGTTGCCC
>NW_006408806.1:202596-203625 GCF_000296735.1 Chrysochloris asiatica | reverse complement strand
GAAGGTTGTAAATGTAAAGGTGGGCATTTTGTGGCAAGGAGGGTAGTGATTGACTTTGCAGGCTGGGAGCAGAGGTATCTGGAACCATGAAGGGAGAAGAGCGGAGAGTGGAACCATACCCAGAGAGGCAGCGATCCCCGAGATGGAGGCAGAGAACTCAGGATCCAGGGAGGAAGAGGGGCTGCATGCTGATGACTGAGGGGTGGGGTGAGCAGACTTATAGGATGCACCCTTTCATTGATTGGTGATACATGGAGGGGATTATAACCATGTCTCAATGAAACAATATACGATGAGTGTGAAACTGATGTTCTCCCATGTAAACTGTCATATAATTCACAATAAAACGTAAAAAAAAAAAAAAAAGGTCCAATCAAAACAGTGAATCTCCTAGGAGACCTGATGTTGTTGTTATTGTTGTTGTTAGGTGCCTTGAGTTGGTACCAACCCATAACTACGTTATGCACAGCAGAATGAACACTGCTCAATCCTGGGCCAACCTTGCTACTGTTGCCACGCTTGAGTCCATCAATGCTGCCACTTGGCCAATCCATTTCATCGGGGGTCTTCCTCTTTTTCTCTTACCTTTAACCTTACCAAACATGATATCCTTCTCCAGCAACTGCTCCCTCCTGACAATATGTCGGAAGTATAAGAGACGAAGTTTGGCCATCTTGGCCTCCAAGGAGCATTCTGGTTGCACTTCTTTCAAAATGATCTATTGGAACTTTGTCAGACCATGGCACTTTCAATATTCTCCTCCAACACCATAACTCAAAAACATCAATTCTTCCATGGTCTTCCTCATTCACTGTACAGCTTTCGTATGCATATAAGGATATTGAAAATACCATGGATCAGGACAGGCTCATCTTAGTCCTCAAGCTGACATCTTTGCTCTTCAACACTTTATAAAGATCTTGTGCAGCAGATTTGCCTAATGCAATACGTCATTTGATCTCTTGACTGCTGCTTCCATGAGTGTTGATCCAAGAAGAATGAAGTCCTTGGCAACTTCAATCTTTTCTC
>NW_006408806.1:179030-184802 GCF_000296735.1 Chrysochloris asiatica | reverse complement strand
AAAAAAAAAAAGTTCCTGGGAAAGCTCTATTATTTTTTAATTCACACGCTCACATAACCACACACATTATCTTTCTCAGTTATCTAGTGCTGCTATAACAGAAATAATACAACTGAATGGCTGTAAAAAAACAAATCCATTCTCTCACAGTTTAGGAGACTTGAAGTTTGAATTCAAATCACCAGCATTGAATAAAAGTCCTTGTCTCCTGTCAGCAACTGTAGGCCTAGCACTCCCTGGAGGATCTCCATGTGTCTTGGAATCAATCTTTCCCTGTATTTAGGAGCTTCACAGTGTAGGAACCCCAGATCCAAACAACACATTCCATTCTTGACTTTTCCTTTTTGGTAGTAGTAGGTCTCTCCTCTGATCTCTACTTACTTCTCTCTCCTTTTATCTCTTATAAGCCAAAGATGTTGCAGCCCACATCCCAGGGAAACTCTCCTTACATTGGATCAAGGCTGTGATAGGTGCTGTTGTTGTTGTTGTTAAGTGCCGTTGAGTTGGTTCCAACCCCTAGTAACCCTGTATAAGGTTTCTGAGGAGCAGCTGGTGAATTTGAACGCCAACCTTACAGTTGAAATGGCTTTGTAGTCTGCATTAACCCACAGTGCCACACGAGGACTCCTGTATTCCACCCTAAATCTTCTTACTGGTTTATCCCATCAGATTGTTGTTGCTGTTGTTATGTGCCATGGAGTCGGTTCCGACTCATAGCGACCCTGTACAGGGTTTCCGAAGCTGTAAATCTTTATGGGAGGAGAAAGCCTCTTCTTTCTCCCGCGGAACAGCTGATAGTTTCAAACTGATGACCCTGAGGTTAACAGCCCGATTCGTAATCACTACGCTACCAGAGCTCCTTACATCAGATTAGATCATGGGAAACCATTACATAATTGCCTCATTACAGCTTTATGTCACTACCAAGCCACTGAAAATCATGGCCCAGCCAAGCTGACACATATTTGTAGTTAAGATTGTTCAGATAATCCATTGTTTCCTAAATTGCTTAACCTAAATTGTGAATGTTAAGTTAATTCAACAAAGTCCTCTCTTTTACCTACCATTAGTGACAGGTCATTCTTCTATGCTTTGAACTCAGTCTCAACAAAATTAGAACATAAATGAAAAATTTATTTGTACTAATCTTCTTTTATGAGACCATCTTATTCTTAAACTCTGTATATCATGAAGCTCGTCTTTCAAAAAAAAAGCATCTTGAATCATGGTTGCATATTTAGAATTGTTCAATGTGGTTGATTTAGATTTGTAGCCAAATGATTTCTTTATTATGCTCAGGTTGCTATTCCTTCAGAGGCAAATAAACATATAAATGTAAAAACATAAAAACATAAACGTGTGTGTGTAGACAGACTACTAATTTGGCCTCTATTCTGTTATGTTCTGTTCTGTCAATGTAAAAGGGTATAACATACCATCACATCAGAGACATTTATATTTTTATGTTGTCGTTGTGTACATCTAGTCAATTTGGATCCACAGCAATCCTATATGATAGAATTGCCCTTTATAATTTTCTAGGCTGTAATCTGTCCTGGTGTGGCACTGTGGACAAATGCGTCAGACTGCAAAGTCATTTGAACTGCAAGGCTGGTGGTTCAAGCTCACCAGCTTCTCCCAAAACCTATACAGGGTTTCTACGGGTCGGAATCTATTTGACGGCACTTAACAACAACAACAATCTTTACAGGAGAAGATTGTTAGGTCTTTTCTCCCATGGAGACACTGGTGACTTTGAACCACTAAACTTTGGGTTGGCAGGTAAGGACTTAGTCATTGTTGTTGTGTAGTTTCCAATTCATAGTGACCCCATATAGGGTTTCTGCGAGCATCTGGTGGGTTGGAACTGCTGACATTTTGGTTATTAGCCCAGTGCTTATTCTACAGCACCACATCAGGGCTCATTGTGCCACTGTTACTGTTAGATGCCTTTGAGTCATTTTGACTCATTCTTGACATTATTGTTAGGTGCCATCGAGTCGGTACCGACCCATAGCGACCTTATGCACAGCGGAACGAAACACTGCCTGATCCTGGGCCAACCTCACTACTGTTGGCACAATTGAGTCCATTGATGCTGCCACTTGGCCAATCCATCTCGTTAGGGGGGGGCTTCCTCTTTTTCTCTGACCATTCACCTTACCAAACATGATATCCTTTTCCCATGACTGGTCCCTCCTGATAATATTTTGGAAGTATGAGAGATGAAGTTTGGCCGTCTTGGCCTCCAAGGGGCATTCTGGCTGCACTTCTTCCAAAACGGATATATTGGTTCTTTGGCAGACCATGGCACTTTCAATATTCTCCTCCAACACCATAACTCAAAAGCATCAATTCTTCTATGGTCTTCCTTATTCACTGCCCTTCTTTCGCATGCATATGATGTTATTGATAATACCATGGCTTGGGTCAGGCGTGCCTTAGTCCTCAAGGTGACATCTTTGCTCTTCAACACATCAAAAGGGTCTTGTGCAGCAGATCTGCCTAATGCAATACATCATTTGAGTTATTTACTGCTGCTTCTGTGAGTGTTGATAGTTGATCCAAGAAGAATGAAGTCCTTGACAACTTCAATCTTTTCTCCGCTGATAAGAATATTGTTTATTGGTCCAGTGGTGAGGGTTTTTCTTTCCTTTACATTGAGATTTAATTCATACTGAAGGCTGTGCTCTTTGAGCTTCATCGGAAAATATTTTAAGTCCTCTTCACTTTCAGCGAGTAAGGTTGTATCATCTGTGCATTGCAGGTTGTTAGTCTTCCTCCAAACCTGATGCCACGTTTTCTTCATATAACCCAGCTTCTCAAATTATTTGCTCAGCATACAGTTTGAATAAGTATGGTGAAAGAATACAACCTTGTTGCTAACCTTTTTAAATTTTAAACCATTCAGTGTTCCCATGTTCTGTTCGAACAACTTTATCTTGGTCCAGGTATAGATTCCCCATGAGCACAATTAAGTGCTCTGGAATACTCGTATTTCACAATGTTGTCCATAGCTTGTTGTGTTCCACACAATCAAAAGCCTTTGCATAGTCAATAAAGCACAGGTAAGCATCTTTCTGATATTCTCTGCTTTCAGCTAAGATCCATCAGACATCAGCAATGATATCCCTCGTTCCACAGCCTCATCTGAATCTGGCTTGAACCTCTGGAAGTTGTCTGTGAATGTATGCTTGCAGCTGTTTCTGTATTACCTTTAGTAAAACTTTACTTGCATGGGATATCAAAGAGATTGTCCGGTGATTTCCGCATTCCGTTGGGTCACCTCTCTTTGGAATGGGCACAAATACAGATCTCTTCCAATCAGTTGGCCGGATAGTTGTCTTCCAAATTTCTTGGCAGAGATGATGCATTGTTCTTTGCCAATTCCTTCAATGCAACTTGGACTTCCTCCCTAAGTATCATTGGCTCTTGATCATATGCTACCTCTTGAAACAGTTGAACAATAATCATTTCCTTTTGGTACAGTGACTCTATTTACTCCTTCCATCTTCTCTTGATGCTTTCTGTATCATTCAATAATTTGCCCAGAGAATCTTTCAATATTGAAAGTAGAGGCTTGAATTTTTCTTCAGTTCCCCCAGCTTGAGAAATGCTGAGCGTGTTCTTCCTTTTTGGTTTTCTGCTTCCAGAGCTTTCCACATTTTGTTGTAATATTTGACTTTATTTTGTCGAGCTGATCTTTGAAATTTTCTGTTATTCTTTTGTACCTCCTCATTTCTTCCATTTACTTTAACATCTCTACTCTGGAGGGCAATTTTCAGTGTCTCATTTGACATCCATTTTGACTTTTTCCTTCTTTCTTGTCTTCTCAGTGACTTTTTGCTTTCTTCATGTATGATGTTTTTGATGTCATCCCATAACGCTTCTGGTCTTTGGTCTTTAGTGTTTTATGTACAAATCTGTTCTTCTGATGAACTCTAAACTCAGGGGGTATATATTCAAGGTCATATTTTGGCTCTCATGGACTTGTTTTTATTTTGTTCAGTGTCAGTTTGAATTTGCATAGGAATAATTGATGGTCTGTTCCACAGTCTGCCCTGTCTTATTTTCACTGATGATATAGAGTTTTCCATAGTCTGTTTCAGCAGATGTAGTCAATTTGATTTCTGTGTATTCCATCTGGTGAGGTCCATGTGTATAGTCTCTTATGCTGTCCTAAGAAGGTATTTTAAATGAACAAATCATTGGTTTTGCAGAATTCTATCATGCATTCTCCAGCATCATTTCTAACACCAAGATCATATTTTCCAACTACTGATCCTTCCTCTTTGCTCCCAACCTTTGCATTCCAGTCACCAGTAATGATCAATACATCTTGTTTGCATGTTTGATCAATTTCAGATTGAAGAAGTTGATAGAATTCTTCTATTTCATCCTCACTGGCTTTAGTGGTTGGTGCGTAAATTTGAATAATAGTGGTATTAACTGGGCTTCCCTGTAGGTGCATGGATATTATCCTATCACAGACAGCGTTGTTCCTCATGAGTGATCTGGATATATTACTTTTGAAGATGAATGCAACACCATTCCTCTTCAATTGGTCATTCCTGGCGTAATAAACCATGTGGTCATCAGATTCAAAATGGCCAATACCAGTTCATTTCAGCTCACTAATGCCTAAGATATCGATGTTTATGCTTTCCATTTCATTTTTGACAACTTCCAATTTTCCCAGATTCATACTTCATGCATTCAATATTCCTATTTTCAGTGGATGTTTACAGCTGTTTGTCTTCATTTTGAGTTGTGGCCCATCAGCAAATGAAGGTTCTGTAGGCATTTTTCCCACGAGCTTAACTCTGTTCACGTCATCATGGTCAACTCTACTTTGAGGAGGCAGTTCTTTCCCAGTTGCATTTTGAGTGCCTTCCAACCTGAGGGGCTCATTTTCTGTCACTATTTCTGACAGTGTTTCTCTGTTATTCAAAAGGTTTTCAGTGACTAAGTATTCAGAAGTAGTTCATTACTCTTTCTTCCTAGTCTGTCTTTGTCTGGAAGCTCATCTGAAACCTGTCCACCATGGGTGACCCTGCTGATATTTAAAATTCCAATGGCATAGCTTTCAGAATCACACCAACTCACAAGTATAACAAATTGACAGATGAGTGGTGACCATTTGGCTTTAAGTGGAAAATGTCACTTTAAATTTTGAGATCTGTGTGCATGCATAGTAGTACCCTCCAGGTGTGGGGTCATTCGCTGAGGCATCCCTCTAGTCATCAAAATGGAGGTGCGCAGACAGAGAGACACCAATGAACAGATACCAAAAAAAAAGAATGTCCACACCTGTATCTATGGTGACACTTTTCTTTGGAATGGTCACAAATATGAATCTCTTCTATCAGTAAGCCAGGTAGCGGTCTTCTAAGTTTCTTGGTATATTTTAATAAGTACTTCCAGTGCTGTATTAGTTTGTTGAAACATTTCAATTTGTATTTCACAAATTACTGGAGTCTTGTTTTTTACTAATGCTTTCAGTGTAGCATGGATTTTTTCCCTTTAATAGCATTCTTCTTGATCATATGCTACATCTTGCATTGCTTGCACACTGACTAATTCCTTTTGGTGCAATGACTCTGTATTCCTTCCATCTTCTTTGGATGTTTCTTGCATAGTTCAATATTTTGCCTATAAAAATGTTGGAGACTGCAATCACTGAGGTGTTCAGGCCCTGTGTCATGGACGAAAATCCTACACAATGGCCCCACTCAGGATGGCTAGCCAGGGACCCTGAGGGCCCAAGGAAGT
>NW_006408806.1:176653-178225 GCF_000296735.1 Chrysochloris asiatica | reverse complement strand
TGTAAATCATGGTGTCCTGTTTTGAATGATTAATCACATTTCATTTCTGTACCCTGTCTTAATAATCCCCTTCTTCCTTTGTGTAAAGTCCCTCCCTGAAATAAAAAGGGGGCGCAGACTGAAGCCCGCATGCATTACGGTTTGCAGGGTGGTGCATTACTGCCTGCAGGGCTGTGCATTACTGCCTGCAGGGGCCATGATGCCTGTAGTCCAGGGTCTGCCCGCCAGTTTTGCATCCACTCTGGTTTCGGGGTGTCTCTTTGTCTCTCTCATCACGTCTTTGTGTATATTCTTTTTCTATCTCTGTCACCACCAGATCTCCCTACTTCGTGAACCGAACTCCCCTATCGAGGCAGGTCCTTGACATAAAAACCTTCAGTATTGCTATGTGAGGCTTGAATTTTTCGTTAACTCTTCCAATTTGAGAAATGTCAAACATGTTCTTCTCTTTTGGTTTTCTAACTCTAGGTCTTTGCACATGTCATTACAATATTTACTTTGTCTTCTTGAGCTGCCCTTTGAAATTTTCTCTTCAGTTCCTTTGTATCATTTCTTACATTATTTATCTACTCTATGTTCAAGAGAAAGTTTTAGAATCTTTTCAGACATCTATTTAGGACTTTTCTTTCTTTCCTGTCTTTTAAATGACCTTTTACTTTCTTCACATGTGATGCTCTAGATGTCACCCCACCACTCCATTGGTCTATGGTTATTAGTGTTTAAAATATCAAATTCATATGGGATAAATGCTATGAAGTAAAAGTCCTGGTGTGGTGCTGTAGGGTAAGCACTGGACTGCTAACTACAAGGTCAGTTAAAACCCACCAGGAGCACCTTGGAAACCATATACAGGGTCACTATGAGTCAGAACCAACTTGATAGCACTTAACAATAACATATGTAAGGTCATATTTTGACTCTCTTGTACTTATTTTAATTTTGTTCACCATCAGCCTGAATTTGCTTGCATACAAGCAATTTATGGTCTGTTCTACAGTCTTCCCTGGTCTTGTGTTTTTTTTTTTTTTTTTTACTTTAGTCAAACATCTGCTTTTTATTTCTTTGTTTATTTAACTCTCCACTTCATAATTTTATAAACAGTAGCACAGATAACAAAATTGTGGATGGTTATTTTTGTTGGAGAAGAGTTTTAAACAGTGCTCAGCAAGAATAAAATTTTAAACAGTCAGGAAAAGCTTCAAATTCTCCCCCCCCCTTTTTTTTAATGTTTTATTGTGAATTATATGATACTTTATATGAGAGAACTTTAGTTTTACATTCATTCTATTGTAAATCGTTTCATTGCCATGGTTCCAATCCCCTCCATGCATCATCAACCAACCAAAGGGTATACCCTACAATCCCACCCCCTACACTTCCCCCACCACCGCCCCCAGTCTTCAGCACACAGTCCCTCTCCCTCTCTGGATCCAAAGTCCCCAGCTGCTTCATCACTCCACATCATTGTCTCCGTCTCCATCTCAGGCATCTCTGCCTCTATCTCATGCCTCGCTGCTTCTCTGGGTAGGGTCCTGCTCTCGGCTCTTCTCCATGGATGGTCCTAGAGACCTC
>NW_006408806.1:173094-174860 GCF_000296735.1 Chrysochloris asiatica | reverse complement strand
TGAGTAAACACCATATTGCTTTCCAGAGAAGTTGGACCATTTTGCAGTCCCACCAGCAATGCAGGAATGTCCTAGTCTCTCCATATCCCCACCAGCATTTATTATCCTCTACATTTTTCATCTTTCCTGGCCTTGTTTTGATGGATGATAACTGAGATTATCTGCTGTCTCTTCCCATAGATGTAGTAAATTTGATTCATGTGTATTCCATCTAGTGTGGTCCAAGCTTATTGTTGTTGTTGTTAAAGTGCCATGGAGTCAGTTAAGTCTGAGGAATAGCTGGTCAGTTTAAACCACCAACCTTTCAGTTAGCTCTTAACTGCTTATCCTACAGTGCCTTTTATTATGTTGTAGGGGAGAAAAGGGTATGTGCCATGAATAAGTAATTGGTCTTATACAATTTTGTTGTTTCGTCTCCAATACCATTTCTATCACCAAGACTATATTTTTCAACTACTGATACGTCCTCTTTTTCCCCCTAACTTTTGCATTCTAATCACCAGAAATCAGTGCATTTTGATAGCATGTTTGATCACTTCAAACCGAAGAAGTTGGTAGCTTTCTTCAATTTCTTCAAATTGGCCTTAGGTTTGATACATAAAGTTGAATAATAGTTGTATTAATAGTTCTTTCTTGTAGGAATAGTGATATTATCCTAACAGATACAATTGTACTTCAAAATAGATCTTGAAATCTTTTTGAAGGTGAATGCCATGCCATTTCTCTTGAATTTGTCATTCCAGGCAAATGTTTGCACGTCATATGATTGTCTGATTCCAAATGGCCAGTACCTGTCAATTTCAGCTCAATAATTGCCTTGGATATTGATCTTTATGCTTTACAATTAATCTTTTAAACTTTTATTGTAAATTGTGTGAAGGTTTACAGGATCATCAGTTTTATGTTCAGCACATAATACACTTTGTTTCATCTCAATAATTGCAATCCCCTCCATACATGTTGCCCCATCTGGGCCTGGACTTGTTTTTCTTGAGAGTTTGTTAATGACCTGTTCAATTTTTTCTTTTGTCATAGATTTGTTCAAGTTTTCTACTTTACTCTGTGTTAATTTAGATAAGGCATGTTTTTCTAAAAATGTGTCCATTTCCTCTAGATTTTCAAATTTGTTGGCAGTACAAATCTTCATAGTATTCTGTTATTATCCCTTTTATTTCTTTTGGTTCTATTGTGATTCACACATATCATTTTTATGTGTGTTATTTACATCTTCTCCCTCTTTTCTTTTGTTGGATTTTTCAATGGTTTGCAGATTTTCTTAATCCTGTCAAAGATCAAGCTTCTTGTCTTGTTGATTCTTTCAATTGTTTTTCTGTTTTCTAATTCATGTATTACTGCTGTAATCGTTATTATTTCTTTTCTTCTGGTAACTGTAGGCTTACTTCACTAGTCTTTTTCTAATTATTGGAGATGTTGTGTTAATACTTGATTTTGGAGAGTTTGGTTATGATATGTCTTGGTGATTTTCTTTTATGGTCTACCCTACCTGAGGTTAGTTCAGCTTCAGCTTCTTGTATACCTATCTTCTCATCTTTCATGATGTTATGGAAATTTTCTTTTAGCAGCTCTTTGACTATCTTTTCTGTGGTTTTCCTTGTGTCTTCCTGTTCTGGAATTCTGAACACCCATATTTGGAAGAAGTGCAGCCAGAGTGCTCCTTGGAGGTCAGGATGGCTAAGCTTCGTCTCTTATACTTTGGACGTATTGTCAAGAGAGAACAGTCGCTGGAGAAGGATGTCATGCTGGGT
>NW_006408806.1:168547-172396 GCF_000296735.1 Chrysochloris asiatica | reverse complement strand
TTTTTTTTTTATGTGAACAGAGATTGTTTGTTGCTTTCAAGGCTGTTGCATTTTCTTTTTGTGGTGCTGTTCTACTTGTATTAAGTTGAATGTATGTTGGTGCATTCTTTGGCACTCACCAACTGAATTCTGGTGTGTGTGATAAAGAGAAGAGCATCTGTACCATTTTCTGTTTGGTGTTCTTGTAGTTCTGTTCAGAGTCAATTTAGCTAATGTTGGTTGTTAATTGATCTGATATGAAGCAACTGAACTCTAACCCAATTTGTGGGGCTGAAGAGGGCATGGAGGTGGTTGGGTGTACGGCTGCAATTGCTTTCTCTGTTGTCTCTGTGAGTCACAGGCAGGCTTCCACAATGTGAATGCTTTGTTGTCTCTCAATCTGCTCTAAATGCTCAGACTGGCTGTGGTGGGTCTCTTTGGCTGCCTCACATCAGAAGTCACCTCCTTTCTTGCTGTGCTTGTTCTACTCTCTCTCCAAGTAAGCACTCCATCCACTTATTATCCCTTTATCTGAAGCTCAGAGTTCCAGGACCATCCTCTGAATCTGTTTCGTCTGGTTTTCCATGTATTTGCTGCAGAGAGTCTGCTCAGCCTTTCTGCCTAGACTGCCATCTTGCCCTGCCCCAATTCATTTTTTATGATTTTCCATTTTCCTAGATTAATACATCATACATTCTATGCTCCAATTATTAATGGATATTTTCAGCTGTTTCTTCTCTCTCTCTTTTTTTTTGGTCAGGTCCCATCCACATCATTAAGGCCAACCTTATCTTGAGGGGCCTCTTCCTTAGTCATATTTTGAGTAACTTCAAATATAAGGGGCTCATCTTCTGGCACTATATCAGACCATTTATACTGCTATTCATAAAACTTTCAGTGGCTAATCCCTCAGAAGTAGACTGCCTATTTTTTTCTTTCTAGTCTATTCTTAGTCTGAATGTTCTGCTGAAACCTGTTTGCTGTGAGTGACCATGCTGGTATTCGAAGCACCATGGCATAACTTCCAACACTGTAAGCCACCACAGTATGACAGACTGACAGATGAATGGGGACTAATCCATGTCTGAGATAAAGTTTTCTCAAGCTTTAATATTAATGTGAATTACCTCAGAATTTGTTAAAATGCCTATTTTGATTCAGTTGGTCTGGTTGAGGCCTGCATCTGCATTTTTAATGAGCTTGCAGGTGATGCCAATGCTGCTGATCTTAAGATTACTCTTTTTTTTTTTTTTAATTGTGATTTGAGTGAAGGTTTACAGATCATCAGATTTATATTCACTAAATCATATAATTTGCTTCATTGCATGGTTGCAATCCCCTCCATATACCAACAATTAGCAGCATTTGTCTCTATTCACTTTAATCACTGCATTCCTCCCTGTGTCTCCCACCATCCACATTCCTCTGACAACCTCCCTCCAGTTGTATATTGCCTGCCCTGTCACTCATGTCAACACATGTCTACCCTCTAACGCATACATCATTTTCTCCGTCCTTAAAACCATCATAGATTGCTTCTTTTATCAAGAGCCCACCATTTCATTGTACAAAAATTAAAACCACCCAGAAATATATAATCATTTAATCAACCAAAGGGCACATTCTGCAAACCAACCTCCTGACGATCAGCACACAGCCTTTGTCTTTCCATGAGTCTAGAGCCCTCAGCTGCTCAATCTCCCCATGCCATCACCTCTGCCACCATCTCTGGTGTTGCTGCTTCTCTGATTAGGGATGTTCCACTCATGCTCTTTTCTCTTGATGATCCTAGGGTCCTGGAATATAAGATTAATTACTCCCCCCTTTTTGTTACAAAACTTCTAACTTTACAGTTGTGGCAATCACAACTAAATATGATAACAATTACTATTGAATCAAATGAAATCTATTCCCATCTTCTATCACCAGACCCATCTACCCAGTGGGGATTCTACCATTCTTTGTACACTTTGAAACTAAAGTCCCTCTTGAAAACTTGTAAGTCAGCCACTTCGTGCCTTTATAGCTCCCTTCCCCACCTCACCATTTTAGGTAGCCAAGTCTAAGTTCCCTGTCCCTATCAACTCTGTACAGAGGGAATAGGTTCATTCCTTTATGTGAAGAGTCCTTTCCTCTCAGTTGGTATTTTGAGCTACTACATCCATAAGTATAGGTAAAGGTCATCAGATTGTAGCAATTTACACTTCCTTTATCAAATTTCTTAATCTTCTTCTAGTTGAGTTCTGATCATCAAGCCATTGACGCTAGCAAGTTTGAGCATTCTTGTGCATCTCTCCTCACTTCATATCAGCTGGATTCTTCACTCTCAGATCTTGGCCTCTTTGGCTAGGTGCTTGTCCATGGGCTCAGGAGTCCCCAAGTTTCACTACACTTTGGACGAACCAGCCCTTCATCTTCCTTCTGTCATCTCAAGGTCAATGGGAGTCTATGGAAAGTGGTCGAACTCAGTCCATATCTTCATTGCTGCCTTTTCCCCATTTCCACTCACAAGTGAGCCAACACGGTCACCAGCAAGCTTATAAACCTGATCATGTGCTCTCTTTGAGTTTCAGTCTTGGAGGGGGTTTGTCCTGAAGAGACTTGATTGCTTGCCTTGGTGGCTCCCTGGCAAACAACTTACTTTTTCTTGTAGTGGCCAATCAGACTGCCATTTTTGTTTTTCATTTTTCCTGCTGGTTTTCCTGTTTCTCAGGATCATACTTTAAGGAGTAAAGACAGTGCAGGAGCTGGCAAGCAAATGTTTTCTATAAATAGTCAATTAATAAGTATTTAAAGATCTATAGGTTGTACTGGAGTCCTGATATGGAGATGCAGAGTAAGCATTGGACTGTTAACTGAAAGGTTGGTGGTTCAAGCCACCAGCTGCTCCTTAAAAACCCCTTACAGGGTTGCTTTGAATTGTAACAACTCAGTCGGGCTGCAAACCTTAAGGTCAGCAGTTCGAAACTACCAGCTGTTCCATTGGAGAAAGATGAGGCTTTCTGTTCCCATAAAGATTTACAGCCTCAGAAACCTTGTACAGGGTCGCTATGAGTCGTAACTGACTCCACGGCACATAACCACCACCACCAACATCATTTAAGCTATATCAAATTATTCAGAGAAAGCATATATAGACAACATAAATCTAGTTAACAATAACAAGCAATTTAAGCAAGCAGGTCTTATCATTATCATCATTTATAAATGTGGAAACTGAACTTTAGAGAAGTATAACTTACCTAAAACTGTGTTGCAAATCAGCAGTGTGACTATGGTAAAGCATAACTCATAATTGGGTGACTACCTACAGAACAGCAGTAATAACAGTAGTTTCAAAGTCTGGGGAACTGGACTATGACTGCATGGCTTTCTTTCCCATAGGCCCTGGTACTCAAAAACGAGGTATTTGTCTTTAATCAAAACTATTTTTGAAACACAGTTAAATGTAGGTGGCTGAAAACTGCATGGTTGGCTTATGAAGGAACACATTTTCTATTCTATAATAGATTTAACATTGCACATTCTCATAGGTAAGGTTCAGACAGACCTCAGAAGGCTTACTTTTCATAATCATATTTTCTATACTCCAAAGTTGAAATTGCTTTACTTTATAATAATGTGTTATTTTAGGCACCAGACAATGTGGCATTCAGCCTTCTCTGTATACTTTGGAAATTTTAATTGTACAATGAATGTCCCTTCTAACCACAATGACTAAAATTACATTTCTCTTTTCAAATTCTTCCAAGAAAAAATAAAAAAAGCTTTTCCCTTTTTGCAGCTACTGTTATTTAAATAAAAAGTAGATCTTGATTCTGGCCTAGACTGTAAGAAAATGTTTATTCCTCTTTATCCTGTCATTTCTGC
>NW_006408806.1:166787-167727 GCF_000296735.1 Chrysochloris asiatica | reverse complement strand
TTATTGTTTATTGTATGCTGTTGTTGTTAGGTGCCCCTCAGTCTGCTCCCATTCATAGTGACACTATGCACAACAGAACAAAACACCACCTAGTCCTGTACCATCCTCACTATGATTGCTATGTTGAGCTCATTGATTCAGTAATTGTGTTAATGAGTCTCATTGGAGGTCTTTCTCTTTTCACTTATCCACTACTTTACCAGCATGATGTCCTTTTCCAGGGACTATTACTTCCTGATAACATGCCCAAAGTACATGAAATGAAGTTTTATCATCCTTGCTTTTAAGAAACATTCTGGCTGTACTTCTCCCAACACAAATTTGTTTGCTCTTATAGCAATTCATGGTACTTCCAATATTTTTTGCCAACACCATAATTCAAATGCATCAATTCTTCTTTAGTCTTCTTTATTCATTGTCCAGTTTTCACATGTATATGAGGTGAAACACCATGACTTGGCTTAGGTGCACCTTAGTCATCAAAGTGACGTCTTCCTCCAATCCTGATACTGAGTTCTTCATATAGTTCCGTTTCTGCTCAGCATACAGATTGAATACCGATGGTGAAAAGGATAAAACCCTGGCACATGCCATTCCTGATTCTAAACCACACTGTATTCACTTGTTGTCTTGTGTTCTAGATATAGGTTTCACATGAGCACAATTAAGTTTCTTGGGATTCCCTATCTTCACAAAGTTTTTCTTAGTTTGTTATGATACACAGAGTTGAATGTGTTTGTATAGTCAATAAAACATAAGTAAATATCTTTCTGGTATTCTCTGCTTTTAGCCAAGTTCTATAGCCAAGTTCTATTCTTGTTTCACATCCTCTGCTGAATGCAGCTTGACTTTCTGGCAGCTCCCTGTCAAAGCACTACTGCAATAATTTTTAAATTACTTTCAGCAAAGATTTACTTGTATGTTTTATATATATATATAT
>NW_006408806.1:152984-162677 GCF_000296735.1 Chrysochloris asiatica | reverse complement strand
TGCTTCTTGGATTAGAAAGCAATGGATTTCTTGCTTCTGCTACAAATTCCCCTAGTTGTAAGCCTTCTAATCATCTAAATATTCCTTTATATGTGGTTCAGGGTTCTGACACCATCCCCTGAGCCTGCTTGTTCTAGTATTCTGTGTTGTTGCAGATGGAGCTCCTTATTGCACTTCTACCTGATCTGCCATCTTGTTTGTTTGTTTGTTTGTTTTTTTGTATGTTATATTAATGTATTGTTCAATGATTTTTGCATCACCTTTCTTTGGAATGGGCACAAATATGGATTTCTTCTAATCAGTTGGCCAGGTAGCTGTCTTCCAAATTAACTGTTGCAGACATTTGGAATGATCTTTAGCAAAATTATACTTGAATGTGAGATAAATTATATTGCCCCATGATTTCTGCATTCCATTGGGTCACCTCTTCAGAATGAGCACAAATATGAATCTCTTCCAATCAGTTGGTCAGGTAGCTGTCTTTCAATTTTTTGGCATAGACTAGTGTGTGCTTCCAATGCTGCATCAGTTTGTTGAAACATTTCAATTGGCATTCCATCAATTCCTGGAGCCTTGCTTTTCTTTAGTGCCTTCAGTGCAGATGGGTTTTTTTTCCTTTATTACTTTTGGTTCTAGATTGCATGCTACTTCCTGAAATGGTAGAACATAAATAAAAACCTTTCCTGATTTTAAACTACACACTATTCTCTTGTGGTGTTGGCAAAGGGTATTGAATGTACCAAGAAAGAGGATGACCCCCAATGGCATTAATTTGTCACAGTAACTTCTACAATGGACATAAAAATAGTAACAGTTGTGATAATGGTACAGGATCAGGACATGTCTTGTTCTGTTGTGCATAGAGTTGCAGTGATTCAGAACTGACTAGTCACCTAGCAACAATAACAATGCCGTCCAGATTCACATGTGTTATAAGATATTTTGCAGATGCTTCATTATTTTTTTTAATCAATACATAGTATTACATTGCATGCATGTAATGCAATTTATCTATTTATAGGCATTTGGGTTGTGTCTGTGGAGTCCTGGTACAGTGTTGTGGGTTAACACGCTAGACTGCAAGGCTGGTTTGAAATTCAAGGTCAGTGGTTCAAGCTCACCAGCTGCTCCTTGGAAACCTAATACAGGATCGCTTTGAGACAGAATTGACTCAATAGCACTTAACAACAACAACGGATTGTGTCTATCTTTTTGCTGTTGTGAATAGTGCTTCAATAAACATTGGTGAATATATATTTATTGCATCACTGCTTTTAAATTTCTAATATGTGTCCCTAAGAGTGGGATTGCTGGGTCCTAATGTATTTCTATTGCTTCCTTTTGAGGCAGTGCCATTCCTTTTCTCATGGTAGTTGTTTCATTTTACAGTCTTGTACAACAGTGTATTAAAGTTCTAATATCCCTACAACCTCACCAGAATTTGTTGTTTTCTGGAAACATTTTGCTAATGTTTTAGACAAAATATCCTTAGATTAGTAATAACATATATAGATAAATGATTGTGTCATTTTTATGACTCATCTGTTTAATCTCTTGATGACTAACAATGATTTTCCATTTTATGAGCAATTAATAGGTTACAGGGCAGGGAGAAATGCAACAAATCTTTCTAAGCTTCAGAAAGTATTATATCAAATTTTTAGGTGGAGCTGAATATTTAAATATGACACTAGTATATGACATAACACAGAATTATATTGACTCTTAGAACTAGAACTTTTGGTGATCTGATTTAGTCATTTAATTCTGTGTCTCTATGTTTCTATGTAAGACCAAATTTGATTAAGTGACATTCCTAAACCATTTGCTTTTTGACCACAAACAAGTTTAAGGCTTTTTTTTTCTTTCTTTCAGAGTCTAGATAAAAAACGAAGAGCTAAAATATATTATCCTGGTCTATATAAATTTTACAATCTAGGGGAGAAGATATTTATAAGGATGTTTCAAAAATTCATGACAAATGGAATTAAGAGATAATAGAATTTTTCCATAAGCTTTTTGAAGTGACATGCACATATATTAGATCTATAAAGATGCAGATTGTTGTATCCAATGTGCACATAATGCTGTAAGAATATTGCATGGGGACATTTACCTTTCCTAAGTGAAATGGTGAAGGAAACTTTTCAAAGTCAAATGCCATTTGTGAGAAACATTACAGGGTAGGGTATTTGGAATGGATATTGGATAGTTGGAGATAAGGCTGAAAAAGTAGGTTTTAGAAAAATTAAGGAGAAGTTATTTTTCATACTAGGAGCTTGGATTAAGAAGTATAGGCAATTGGAAAATGCTAAAGCTTTAAGGAAATGTATCAAATATAGTTAGAATACTGTAAAGTAGAGAGCAGTTTGTGGGAAAGGGAGATTGGAGGACAAAAGGTTACAGAGGAGACTACTGTAGTGGGAACAGAGGAAAGTGGGAGAAGAGACAATGACAATGCAGTGGAGGGGGTGTTGGAGTCAACAATTGCTTTTCAATTAGAATCAGTCAGATGTAATGCCTAAATAATGTATTCTCTGGTGCATCACATCAATCCCTCTCCTTTGACTCATTGCTGAAAGTAGAGGTTGTCTCAGCTCAAGTGATTAAAGCAATACTTTCAATCCATAAACACAACCTTAGGAAGGAGCTAGTAATTATATCCTAAAGCTATTTAAATTAGTATATCATGTTGTTGTTGTTAAGTACCATTGAGTCAGTTCTGATTCATAGTTTCCCTGTACAGGGTTTCTAACTCTTAAATCTTTGCGGGAGTAGAAAGCCTCATCTTTCTCCTGCAGAGCAGTTTGTGGGCTTGAACCACTGATCAAACCACTGGTTTGCGGTCCAGAATTACATCATAGAAGACAGTAAAACATTGTTAAAAATTCCACAAATGAGTTTTGGTTTTTCTGCTATTTAAATATAGTTTAAGATAAAATGCATAAAAGTGACAGAAACTATATTTTGAAATGCTTGGATATAACTGCATGTATCTTTTTATACTAGCACTTAGGCTAAATTCACCCAAATACTAATAATTCTATAGTTCAGCCTATGCAATTTAAGCCTAGCTATCTTGTCCTGGTGTGGCGCTGTGGGTTAATGTGCAAGACTGCAAAGACTTTTGAACTGCAAGATTGGCAGTTTAAGCTCACCAGCTGCTCCTCGGAAACCCTATACAGGGTTACTATGGGTCGCAACTGACTTGACAACACTTAACAATAACAACAATCTTGTCTTGGTGTGGTGCTGTGGGATAATGTGTCAGACTGCAAAGATGTTTGGACTACAAGGTCGGTGGTTCAAGCTCACCAGCTGCTCCTTGGGTTGCTATGGTTCAAAATCGACTCGACGGCACTTAACAATGTTTTGAGAAAGTCTATCATTTCTTCAGAAACCCTATTCAGGGTCTTTATGGGTTGGAACTGATTTGATAACATTTAACAACAACAACAACAATAACAACAATGTCACAATATTTTGCATGATTATGAAAACAAGGCATTAATTAGGATTACCTGGTCGCCTTTGTGTGAGAGAGATCCAGGTCTGTGTCTCCTTGTGACTTTTGGCTATCCCATGAGTTAACTACATTTCGAAGAATAAGTATTCCAGAACACTTGATTGTGTTCATGAGGAATCTGTACATAGAACAAGGGGACATTGAATGGCTTAAAATCAGCTAAGGTGTGCCAGGGTTTTATCCTTTCACAAGCTTTATTCAATCTATCTGTTGAGTAAATAATCCAAGCAACTAGATTATATGAAGAAGAACATGGCATCAAGATTGGAAGAAGACTTATTAACCTGATATGCAGATGATACAACCTTGCTTGCTGGAAGCAAAGAGGACTTACTGATGAAGATATAATTCTATTGCTCTCAGCATGGACTGCACCTTAATGTAAAGAAAACCAAGATCCTCACAACTGGACTAATAAATAACAGCATGATAAATGGGAAAAAATTAAAGTTGTGCAAGACTTCATTTTTCTTGGATCCACAATCAACACTAATGGAAGTAGCAATCAAGACATCAAACAACACATTGCATTAGGCAAATCTGGTACCCAAAACCTCTTTAAAGTGTTGATGAGCAAAGATATCAATTTGAGAACTAAGGTACGTGTGACCCAAGCTGTGATATTTTCATTCGCCTCATGTGCATGTGAAAGTTGGACAATAAATAAGGAAGACCATCAAAGAATTGATGCATTTTAATTATGGTACTGGAGAAGAATATTGAGAGTAATATAGACCGCTAGGAGAACAAGCAAATCTGTGTTGGAAGAAGTGTAGCCAGAATGCTCTTTAGAAGCAAGTATGGAGAGATTTCATCTCCCATATTTTAGACATATTATAAGTTCCTGGAGAAGGACATCATGCTTGGAAAAGAGGAAGGTAAATGAAAAAGAGGAAGACCTGTAACAAGATAGAATGACACAATGGCAACAGCAATGGGCTCAAGCATAACAACAAGTGTGGGGATGGCTCTGGATCTGGAAGTTTTTCATTCTGTTGTGCATGGAGTTGCTATGATTTGGAACCAACATGACAGCACCTAACAATAGTATGAACTAACTGAGTAGTCATGAATTCCAAAAAGATTCATTCTTAATTTCAAAAGAAACTAACAATTATCAGAGGAAATTTACTTATATACCCCATACTTCCGTTTAGTGAATTTCTTTTGTTATATGAAATTATCTTTTGCAGATATTTAGTGCCACCACAGATCTGGCATTGTGACTTGCTTATTTTTAGTGACGTTTGACCTGCCTGTGTGTACTTGGTGGACTGTCTCAGAGTCCAAGGCTGTGTGATAGTTATAGCTGGTTATTAGTCAGCCAAAACCAAATATAAACAATGTTTGTAAATCTCTTTTCCTCTTTTAGCCTATAACTTTAAAAAGAGAGGTTTATACATTTGCAAGCAAGGAGACAAAAACTTTCCTATTTATATATATCACTAAGCAAGAGTCTGGCATCTTGAGAAATCTGTTTAATTCTTTATACTTTATATTACAAAATTGAAACTGAAGTTTATAAAACAATAGTAACCATTCTTTCAGGTACCCAAACACAAAACAAAGCAAGTCCTAAATTGTATGGAAATAATGTCTTCTCGTGATTGATTTTCAACGTCATATTTTGTGTGATGGTGGTAGGCCGTGGAGCCGTTCTGACTCACAGCAACCCTGCACAGGGTTTCCGAGGCTGTAAATCTTTATGAGAACATAAAGCCTCATCTTTCTTCGGTGGACGGCTGATTGTGCATGATAGCTGAGATAAAAGAATTTGCAGAATGTTAATTTGGAATGTTCAACACAGTTAAAATTTAATATTTTAAAATTTCAAAGAAACCCAGCATTTAGGGATTTTAAATTCTTGTATCTCAATCATTTATAAAAGCCTTTTTCTTTTTTAAAACGTAATTTCAACATAACTGTATTTTTGTATGTTTACAGAAATGCTCATAATAATTAATAAAATACTATTTAAGTTTAACATATTCTACTCAATTTGGACCAAAAACCCCAAAAAACAAAAAGAATTGCAATCTGGTTTAATTTTTATATATTCCAAATGCAAATGTGTTAAAAGATCCTCTCTCAGAGACTATTTCTTTATAAATCAGTGTTCTACAAAATAGCAGTTCAAAGGACAGGGAGACAGAGAAGGTAAATAGAATTGTGGCAGAATTATCCTTCTTTGTTAAGTTTAAAGGCACATCCAAAGAAGAATATTATGGATAAATATTGATGAAAAATACGGACAGGGAAAATTTACAAGCCATGACTAAGCAGCATCTAGCATGCATTGTTATTGTTAAGTACCATGGAGTCAGTTCCAACTCTCAATGATCTTGTATATGGTTTCTGAGGAGCTGCTGGTAGGTTTGAGCCCTCAGTCTACAGCACCCCACCAGGAGTCCTTTCATACTATTGTGATTGTGACTTTTTGGGAACTAGACAACCAGGCCTTTCTTCTGAAGTGACTCTAATTGGTGGTGGTTATGTGCCCTGGAGTCAGTTCTGATTCATAGGGTTTCTGAGGCTATAAACCTGTATAGGGTTTCTGAGGCCATAAATCTTTGCGGAGGCAGTAAGCCTCATCTTTCTCCCATGGAACGACTGGTAGTTTCAAACTGCTGATCTAGAGGTTTGCAGCCCAACTCATAACCATTATGTTACCAGACGTGCCTCTGGGTGGACTCAAACGGCCAGCTTTTTAGCTAGCCAAGGACATTAACTATTTGCACCACTCAGGGATTAAAAGAGAAAAGAAAAGAAAAAAATGAATACAATATCATAAAGCAAAAAATATACCCTATTCTGAGTATCCAAATTGTCATTGCCACTGTGAAGAAAGCCCCTTATGACACGGAATCAACATGGGATGAGATGGCTCGTGGGATAGATCTGTCCTAACTTGTCAACGTAGATGAATCTGAACGGATCCTGCCGCTGTTGCTGTGCGGGGTTTCCAAGACGGTAGATCCTTACAGAACAGAAAGCCTCATCTTTCTCATGAGAAGTGGCTGGTGAGTTTGAACTGCAGATCTTCAGGTTAGCAGTCCAACACGTAATCCACTATGCTGTGAGGGAAACCCATCCTAGAGAATGATTATGTAGATATTCACTTTTATAGATAGGTGGTGTTGTTAAGTGCCGTCGAGTCGGTTCTGACTCATAGAGATCCTGTATAGGGTTTCTGAGGAGTCCCTTGTAGTGTACCCAAAGTTTCCTTGCAGTTTAAGAGAGGTTCGGGAAAAGAGATAAGGAGAGAGAGTCAGGGACAGAAAGAGAGTTCCTTAAGGTCGTAAATTCTCAGAAGTCTTGGAAAGAAGCAGAACAAGCTGATGCTCTTTGACCCTGTCAGAGATTCACTGATATAGGATCCTTTTTAGAAAACCTCAGAGGAGCTTTGGTAGCGTAGTGGTTACGAATCGGGCTGCGAACTACAAGGTCAGCAGATCGAAACTTACCAGGTGTTCCGCAGGAGAAGTATGAGGCTTTCTGCTCCCGTAAAGATTTACAGCCTCAGAAACCCTATACAGGGTCGCTATGAGTCGGAACCGACTCCATGGCACTTAACAACAACGTGTATGGATATTCTCAGGTTTTGGTGATAAAAAACAGGGCCTTAAATTATTCAGGCTAAATTGCACACGGATAGACAACCCGTGCATTTCAGTTCCCCTGTGACCAATTTTGGGAAGGAGCCCTGGTGGCTCAATAATTAGGTGTTGACCTGAAAACTGAACCCACCAGCCACTCTGTGGAAGAAAGATGTGGCAGTCTGCTTCTGTAATGATTTACAGACTTGGAAACCCTATGGAACAGTTCTATTCTGTTCTATCTATCTGGTTGCTATGAATTGAAATAGATTCGACAACAATGGGCTCAGTATTTGGTTTTGGTGATCCATTGCGGAGAGTCCAGCAGTGATAACTCAGGCTTGGTCACTGCCCCACAGATGATAAAAAGTGATGGACACAGTGGGATCCACATCTACTGCTTTGTATGCTATGCATCCCTAATGATCAAGTTCACGAATGTAAGTGCTGCACAGAAAACAGCAATGTTTCTGGTATCTTATCTACGTTAAGGAAAAGCTTTTTGCCATGTATAACTTTTACAGAGTTAAAATCAATGGAGAAGGATTTCAACATATTCAAGAAATTTAATAGCTGTTTAACCATGTCTATAATTTTACTAATATACTTGATTTTTACAAGAGATAAATAAAATAAAAGCCAGTTTAGACAGAAACTATAAATAATGGCAATGGTATGAATCATGGAATAAGCAATTGTTCACTGACCTGGAAGTCTTGTCTGTTCTGGCCTAGAAAATTCTGGTCTTATGTGTTATGTGGAATATAGATATCAGTGTTTAACAGGGCTTAAATCTCAATCTGCTGCCATAAACTTGTTTCTGAGTTTAGACTATTTGTTTGAACCAGTTCTCTAAAAAAGAGACCATATTTATAAAGCGATACTAGGGCTGCTATTTGGAGTGTCTGAAAAACTACTGAGCAAAACAATTCTTTGTTTACATATTGAACAGAATGAATAGTGAGGATTTGGAAGATCCTTTTCGATCCCTGACAAGTGGCAGGGAAAAGAGATTTATCAATTTTCCAGCTGTTTGGAGTGAAACAAAACACTACGGGATTCACATTTCATATCAGAGTTGTTTAACCAGCAAAATGCTGAAGTGATTAAATATGAAACCACATAGCTGAGGCTCAGGAAAGCTGTTTGGTCAGAAATGTTTCTGGAACGAGCCTTCAGTTTTAGTTATTTCTGTTCCATTGGACGGTGATGCAATGTGCTATAGTCAGCAAAATTATTCACAGAGGAAAGTTTACTTTGGTGGTTTTAAGGTGTCTTCTTTCAGAATTTTGATGTGGCAGCACATCCTCTAACAGTTCATTTCCTCAGAGGTATGAAGTGAGAGCCAAACCCTGGAAAAACAAAAGTTTAAGATCTCTCATCTCACTGTGAACCCTTTCCATGCTTAAACATAGAAGATGTTCTAGAAATCTCACCTAAATGAAACATCACTACGAAGGCTTTCAGCATTCCCTATGCAAGGGACCCAAGGCATATTTCTCACTAGAAAAAAAATGAGAGAAGATGACTTTGCCAGCACCATGCTTTGACTAGTCATGAAACTGAAGCTAATATGAATGAATCAATCTTGTTTTTCCAATAGCAACATAGTTGGAGAATTTAAAAAAAGTTTCTGTGTGTCTTAGTTACTTGGTGCTGTTGAAACACAAATACAGCAAGTGGATGGTTTTACATAACAGAACAATTCTGGAGGTTAAAAGTTCAAATGAGGGCCTTGGCTATGCTGATTTCTCTCTTATTGGTCCTTGTTTTGTAGATGACTGCCACATGATGTTTATCTTCCTTGTGTCTGTGTCTCTGGGTCTGTTCATAGGCTGGAGACAGAGCAAACTTTAGGGAAACACCTTTTGGAATTGATTGATGGATTGTTGTTGTTAGGTGCTATTGAGTTAGTTCAGACTTTTAACAACCTATTGTGTTAAAATGGAACGAAACACTGCCCAGTCCCCCACCATCCTTACAATTGTTTGAGCTAATTGTTGAGTCACTGTGTCAATGAACCTCATTTTCACTGACCTTCTACTTTATCAAGCATGTTGCCTTCTCCAGGGCCTGGTCTATCCTGATAACATGTCCAAAGTATGAGAAACTAAGAAGTCTCACCATCATATCTTTTAAGGAGCAATCTAGCTGTACTTCTTCCAAAACAGATTTGTTCATTCTAGCCAAAGGTGTATTCAATTTTCTTCTTCGACACCATAATTCAAATGCAATGATTCTTCTCTGGTCTTCCTTATTCATTATCCAGCTTTCACTTGGCTATGAGACTGCTGAAAATAAGAGACTTGGTTCAAGCACAACTTAGTTCTAAAAGTGACATTTCCCACCCCACCCCCCCTTTGCCCATTGCAATATTTTGTTTGATTTCTTGACTGCTGCTTCCTTGAGCTTTGATTGTAGATCCAAATAAAATAAAATCTTAATAACTTCAATCTTTTCTCTGATCATCATGATTTTATGTTTTGGTTCAGTTATGAAGGATTTTGTTTTGATTGATGGATTACTTAATAGTCAGTAATCTGTTCTACTGAAGTCCAATTGATTTAACTA
>NW_006408806.1:126693-151874 GCF_000296735.1 Chrysochloris asiatica | reverse complement strand
TTGTGCAGCAGATTTGCCCAACGCAATATGTCATTTGATCTCTTGACTGCTGCTTCCGTGAGTGTTGATAGTTGATCCAAGAAGAATGAAGTCCTTGACAACCTCAATTTTTTCTCTGTTGAAAAGAATGTTGTTTATTGGTCCAGTGGTGAGGATTTTTGTTTTTTTGACAAACAAAAAAACAAGTCTGTGTGTATAGACTCACTCACTAATATTTTACCTAGAATTTGCTGTAATAAGTGCTTAAAAAAGTTGTAAATGTCCTTAATGGGTCAAGGAACATTTCTCTTTAACTTCTGTTGTTGCAGAGTTGGATATCTTGGATACTTTGAACTGTATTGTCCCTACCCTCCAGTTCCTTTCTTCCTAACAAACAACAAAAACCTAGCTATGAAAATTACTTATCTGGAAGTTGACAGATTATGCTGTGTATGTGATTTAGTTTCCCTTAAATTTTCCTAATAGATTCCTTACCTAATAAAACAAACATATAAACAACAAAACAAAACAAAACAAAAATAGTTACTGTTGAGTTAATTCCAACTCATGGCAACCTCATGTGTGCAGAGTGGAACTGAAGCCCATAGAGCTTTCAAGCCTGTAACCTTTCAGAAGCAGATTGCCAAACATTCCTTCTGAGACATGTCAGGTGGATGCAAACCTCGGTGGCTCCCATTGTTCCCTAATGTCTTGCATTGTGTAACAGCACTCCTGAAAATGGAATGGTTTCCTTCATTCACCCAGTAAAGTACATAGGACAAGACTACCTGTGTAATTCACATCCTAACTGCTGCCCTCCTCAACCAAGGACAGCTTCTACCTCTAAGAGACTGTTAGTAACTGATCAACTTGCTTGCTAGTAACTGATCTATTTGCTTGCAAACTTAGAAGAATTAAAAATAAAGCCTAACAATCATAATTTAAATTTTGATTTTGAAGTAAGAAAGTCCAAGTTTACCAATAATGTAGAGTAATAGCATTCTAAAAAGAATAGGATGATGAAAACAAAAAAATAGAAAGACAAATGAATAGTCTCCCTTGTTCTCAGAATGCACTTAAATATTTTACAACTCAGAACCTAGATTTATCTCTGCTGGTATTGTGGTTGTTAAGTTCTGTTAAGTCATAGAGACACTTTATAGGGTTCCCAAAGGGCAGCTGCTGGGTTTGAACTGCCAACGTGTGGTTTGCAGTCCAGTACTAATCCTATAGTGCCACACTAGGAGTCCTGGTTGGTGTTAGGGGTATGCAATGACTTTACAGTCTCCTGATGCCAACAGTTTTGAAGATCAGCAGATAAAATATATTGAAGAATATCAGAAAGCAACATTCAAAACAGAAAGCAACATTTACAACATAACAAAAACTGCTGAAACAAGAACTATTAATCAAGTGAAATCTTCTTGATTTATGTTTTCCCAGTAACTATGTCATTACTGAGACAGCATGCTTTGTATCATTAGTGTGTGTTTGACTGCGTCTCTCCAGAGTCCATAACCTTCAAATATGGTGTTTCCTTTAATTTAAAAAGATTTCAATGTTCCCATCCCCTTATTTTTGAACAGACTTGATTACTGCTGGAAATGATTATTGTTGCCCTAGAAACACTCAAAACATCAATTTCCCTGGCTCAATATCTCACTAATCTCAATGTTTAAATCACAATGTTTAGTTAGAACTTGTTCGGGGAGTACTTTAAGATTGATTAAATGACCATTAAATGACACAGAGCAACCAAAGTAAAAAGCCCAGAAGTAACAGATCACCCATGTGAGAATCTAACTTCTTTCATTCAGAGAAAAGCAATTTTGACAAGGCCACCCAGAAGACAATTCCCATTTATGAATGGCAAATGCAAAATTATAATTATTTAGAGTAAGTCCAAGCTTGGCACTCGTTGGTGGTGATGTTAGTTATATGTCATGGAGTTGGTTCCGACTCATAGAAACCCTGTATAGCACTTCTGAGGCTGTAAATCCTGATGGGTGCAGAAAGTCTCATCTTTCTCCCTCAGAGTGGCTGGTAGATTCCAACTGCTGACCTTGTAGTTAGCAGCCCAACACAGAACCTACAATGTTACCAGAGTTCCTTTATCACTTTTATAAGTTCCTTTATCACTTTTATAGTCTATGCAAATTTTTCTAGAATTTCCTAAGTGGTATTTGGTGAAAACATAGATAAGCACATATGTATATGTATGATGTATGCATGTGTATTCAGTTCATAGAATATTTCTTTTGTTTGCTTATCCTTTTACTTCTTGAGGCATCTTCCTTCTGTTTATTGTTTGTTTATTGTTTGGTCTCTTCAGGGAGACCAAACTCAAAAACAAATCTGTTGCTATTGATTCCAACTCTTAATGACTCTGTAGGACAGAGTGTACTATAGGGTTTCCAAGGCTATAATCTTTATGGAAGCAGACTATTGCATCTTCCCTCTGCAAAGCAGATGGTGAGTTTGAACTGCCAACCTTTGGGTTAGCAGAAGAGCACTTTAATTACTGCACCACCATGGCTCCTTTCTCCAGGAAAATGTTTAACAATTTAGTTTATGTCTCTTGAGGAATGAAAAGAGGACAGAGACTGGCTTGAGAGAGGTTTCTCATCTGTTTAACTTCACTGGGATATCCTGACAGAAAGTAGAAAGTGATTAGAATAATGCAGTTTCAAAATATTATCACAAATTATTACATTTGTTATTAACAGTTCCTGGGAGAGGGAAAACCAAAACCCCAAGTAGAAGACAAACAGGAATAACAAAAATATAACAAAAAACAAAAACTTGATTCATAAGAGGTCAATATGAGATTTTGAAAATACAATTCATGAAGTTGCCAAGGGTAATGTTATTCCATAAAAAAAAAAAAAAATGTTTTAAACTTTTTATTTGGGTGAAGGTATTTAATTTTTAATTGGGTGAAGGTTTACAGAGCAAACCAGTTTTCCATCCAATAATTCATGCACAATTTGTTTCATTTCATTGATTGTAATTTCTGCAGTGTAACATAACCTATTCCACTTCCACTTCCTCCCTGCATTTTCTATTTCCATTCCTCCTTCTTTCCTAACTCTCCTTGTTTTCTGAACTTTGTCTTGGGTAAATGCTTCTCGTTTGATCTCAAACAGTTGATTATTCTAAGGAGTGCATATTTCCCTAGTGTATAGTTCACCTTATAGATCTATCTATTGATAGGTTGAAATTAAGCTGTGAGGATGAATTCAGTGTCAGGCCTAAGGGGATCTAAGGGCCATAGTCTCAGGAATTCCACTATCTGACCAGTAAACCAGGTCATTTTAAATTTTTGTTCTACATTTTTCTCCCTCTTTCTAAGACATTCTAATATGATCTTTTGCAGAGTGGTCGGTAGTAGTAGCCAGACACCATGGAGTTGTTATGGACACAGGGTCATGGAGGCTAAGGTTCAAGTGTTCCATTAGTCCCTTAGACTAATTGTTTCCATGTGTCTTCAATTTTATCCACTCTTCTTTACTCTGGATGTGGAGAGACCAATAGTTTTGATGGTAGCTTGAAAACCCCAGTTTCTACTCACAAAATAGGATGTAGAACCATGCCAACCCTTGACCATTTTGTTGGCATCTGAGCACTTAATCACTTTGCCACCAGGGACTCTAAGAAAATATTTACTATTTTAACGTTTATCAAGCCTATTTGCAACAATTCACATATATCAGCATATGTTGCTGTTATTGTTAGGTGCCATCAAGTCGTTACTGACTCACAGTGACCCTATGTACAACAGAATGAAACACTGCCTGGGTCCTATGCCAACCTCACAATCATTGCTATGCCTGAGCCCATTGCTGCTGCCACTGTGCCGATCCATCTAGTTAGGGGTCTTCCTCTTTTTCTCTGACCCTCTACTTTACCAACATGATATCCTTCTCCAGGGTGTGGTCCCTCCTAACAATATGTCCAAAGTAGTGGAGACAAAGTCTGGCCATCTTGGCTTCCAAGGAGAACTCTGCTTGTACTTCTTCCAACACAGGCCTGTTAGTTCTTTTGGCCGTCTATGGTACTTTTAATATTCTCCTCTAACACCATAGCTCAAATGCAAGAATTCCAACTCATAGCGACCCTGTATAGGCTTTCTAAGGAGCAGCTGGTGAGTTTGAACCGCCATGGTTCAAATTGACTCTGTGCTTATCCTACAGTGTTTATCCTACAGCACCACACCAGGATTCCTATCAGCATATAGGGATATATATAAAGTCATCGGACATTTTGGCTGTTTTAAATTAAAATCTAAAGTGAGTCCTTGTATGGCACTGTAAGATAGACTCTGAAGTGCTAATCATAGGGTTGGTAGTTCAAACCCACCAGCCACTCCTCAGAAACATTATACAGTGTTGCTATGAGTTGGAACCAACTCAGCAGTCCTTAATAACAACAACAATGTGAATACTTGGAAATAACCCAAAGGAAGGCTTTGCTTTTAATAAAAGATAATTACATGTAAAATACACTTTACTTGTTATATGTTGTGATTAGAACTTTCAAGTGCTCACTGAACATATGCATTTTGAAATAAAGTTATGATTTAAAAAATGATAATACTGAAAAGTTTATTTCCATGCCTAGGAAAATATCTTTATACTCTTGCTATGTAACTTAATTTTTGTATTGACTATAGCTGCTAAATTGTAGTCTATTTTCCTTCATCTGGTGGTCATTAAGATGTCTTTCCTTAAACCAATGTTTTTCCACAACATGTACAGTTTTATGTGTTGTTAGCTACCATTGAGTTGGCCCTGACTCATGGTGTTCCTATGGACAGCAGAATGAGACTCTGCTGGATCCTATGCCTGTTATCCTAGTCATGGGTTGTTATTTAGACAGTTGTGATCCATCCATAGGATTTTCATTGACTGTTTTTCAGAAATAGGTCACCAAGCCTCTTTTCATCATTGGTTTTAATCCGGAAGTTCCAGTTAAACTTGTTCAGCATCAAAGCAATGTTCGAGCCTCCACTGACAGGTAGTGCCTGTGTATGAGATGCATTGGCTGAGAATCAAATCAGCTGGGTCTCCTCCAGTGAGAATTCTGCAATGAACCACTATTCACACTTTAATGTATTGAAGTTATACATTTTAAAGGTGATTATCTTAGTTATCAAGAGTCCTGGTGTGGCACTGTGGGAGAAAACACTGGACTGTCAGGGCAATTTGAACTGCAAGGTTGGTAGTTCAAAGCCACTAGCTGCCCCTAGGAAACCCTGTACAGGTTCTCTATGAGTTGGAACTGCCTTGGCAGCACTTAGCAACAACAACAACAATCTTAGTTATGTAGTGCTGCTGTAACAGAAATGCTACAAGTGGATAATGTAAACAAAAATAAATTTACTCTTTCACAGTTTGGGAGGTGAGAAATCCAACTGCTGAGCACTGGTTCTAGTGTAGTGGTTACGAACCTTAAGATCAGCAGTTCAAAACTACCAGCTGTTCTGTGGGTGAAAGATGAGGCTTTCTACTCCCATAAAGATTACAGCCTCAGAAACCCTGTACAGGGTCACTATGGGTCAGAACCGACTCCGCAGCACATAACCACCACCACCAGTGTTATCTAGAAAAATCTCTGTCTCTTTTTGACTCTAGAGGAAGATTATGTCTCTTCAACTTCTGTTTCCTGCTTCTTTAGAGATCTCCATGTTTCTTGACATTAATCTTCCCCTGAATCTAGGAGGTTCTCAGTACAGGACCCTGGACCCAAAGGATGCACTCTGCTCTCCACTCTTATTTTTAGGTTGCATTGAGACCTCTTATCTCTTCTTCTTTTTTTTTTTTTAAACTAAACATGTAATTCAAGCAACAGTGAGTAAAGGAAGTGGCTTGAGTATGTGTGTTGTTTTTGTCAGGTGCCATTGAGTTGGTACTAACTCATAGTGATCCTATGCATGATGGAACGAAACACTGCCCTGGGCCAACCTCTCAATTGTTGCCACGCTTGGCCCAATTGATGCTGCCACTTTGTCAATCCATCTCGCTGGGGATCTTCCTCTTTTTCTCTAACTCTCTACCTTATCAAACATGATATCCTTCTCCAGCGACTGATCCCCTTGGCAGTATGTCCAAAGTATGAGAGATGAAGTTTGGCCATTCCTGGCCTCCAAGGAGCACTCTGGCTGCACTTCTTCCAAAACAGATCTGTTGGTTCTTTTGGCCGCCCATGGTACTTTAAATATTCTCCTCCAACACCATAACTCAAATGCATCAATTCTTCTATGGTCTTCCTTATTCACTGTCCAGCTTTTGCATGGCTATGAGGTTATTGACGATACCATGGCTTGGGTCAGGCACACCTTAGTCCTCAAGCTGATATGCTTACTCTTCAACATTTTAAAAAGGTCTTGTGTAGCAGATGTGCATAATGCAATACATTGTTTGATTTCTTAACTGCTGCTTCCATGAGTGTTGATAGTTGCATGAAGTCCTTTACTACTTCGAACTTTTCTCCGTTGATCAGAATGTTATTTATTTTTCCAGTGGTAAGGATTTTTGTTTTCTTTACATTGAGATGCAATCCATACTGATGGTTGTGGTCTTTGATCTTCATCAGTTAGAATTTTAAGTCCTCTTCATTTTCATTAAGCAAGGTTGTATCATCTGCATGACGCAGGTTGTTAATGAGTCTTTCTCCAATCCTGATGCCATGTTTTTCTTCATAGAACCCAGCTTCTCGGATTATTTGCTCAGAATACAGGTTGAATAATTATAGTGAAAGAAAGCAACCCTGTCTCACCCCTCTCTTAATTTTAAACCATTCAGTGTCCCCATGTTCTGTTAGAACAACTGCCTCTTGGTCTATGGACAGATTCCTCATGAGAAGAATAAAGTGTTCCAGAATATTCATGGAACTATAGTAAAGTTGTGACTCAAGTCACACTGTCTTGCAAAGTTATGACTGAAGACACATCTCACACTAACCTGCCTCCTTGACATGGGATTACAAAGCTGGAAGGAACTGTCATGGTCCTACAGTCTGGAGAAAAATTTCCTTTCACTTGTAAAGATAAGAATGCTCAGGGCAGTGAGACAGTGTGGCTTGCCAAGGCCACACTGCTAGTTCAGGCAGAATCTGTGTTGGAGCCCATATCCCTTGGCCTCAATCCAGACATTTCCCACTCAATTTCAAGAGACCATGTTGAGAAGGTTAAAATACTGAAAATTTGTCTCCACATCTGTGTTTTTCAGTAAATCAATTCCTAACATGAATTATACTCAACATTTCCCTTGTTTATCTGCAAAGACCTGGAGCCAACATATTCCAAAACATATCACTTACTGGGTGCGCAGCTGCTCTGAGCTTCTCTTTTTGTTTTACCAAAAAATTGTGGGTTTTGAAATCAGTTGGAATATGTCACATTTAAGAAAAATGAAACATACTGTATTTTAAAATTCATTATTAAAAATCACAAAGGTATTGAAGATCACAAACTAACTTTTTTCCATGTGGGTACTATAAATCTTTTCTAAAAACAAAACAAAAAAACACCTTTAGAAAATGTTTCAAAGTAACATTTTTTGCTTTCATTATATCTGACATTTATCCTCCTAATGCCTGGAAAGGAATGCTTGACTCAAAAAGAATTTTGTTGTTTGAATTGTAGGAATGGAGAATAATTGAAATTGTCAATTATTTTATTCTGCTTAAATCTGTGATCACAGAGTAGGAATGAAGAAAACTAATGCCATATCACATAGGGCAAATCTGCTGCAAAAGACCTCTCTAAAGTCTTAAAAGTAAAGTCGTTGTTTTGTTGACTAAGGTGTACCTGATTCATGCTATGATGTTTTTGATAATGTCATATGCATGTGAAAATTATATAATGAAAAGGATGAACAAATTATGCATTTGTACTCTGATGTTGGTCAAGAACCTTGAATATACTGTAGACTGCTAGAACAAATCCAACACTGATGTGTCAGTTTGTCCTATTGTGGATTTAGTGTTGCTGTAATTCTGGAAGCAATGCCATTAGCATTTTAAATGCCAGTAGGGTCACCCATGGTGGATAGGTTTCAGATGAGCTTCCAGACTACAAGACTAGGGATAAGGAGAAAAGGACTACTTCCAAATATTTAGACACTGAAAACCTTATGAATAGCAGTAGAACAATGTCAGATAGCACTGAAATAGTGACTATTATAACATGATGAAAAGCACCAGAATATTGTCAGATAAAGAGCTGGAAGATGAGCCCTTCGGGTTGGAAGGCACTCAAAATATCACTGGGGAAGAACTGCCTCCTTAGAGTACAGTTGACTGTGATGACACGAATGGAGTAAAGTTTTCAAGGTCTTCGTTTGCTCATGGGGCACAACTCAAAATGAGAAGAAACAGGTGTAAACATCCATAAATAATTGGAACATGTAGAAATTATGAATAAAAGAAAAAAAAAATCTCAATAATAAAATGGAATGCACAAACATCGATATCCTAGGCATTGGTGAGATAAAATGGACTGGCATTGGCCATTTTGAATCTTATGGTTTACTATGCCAGGAATGGCAAATTGAAGCGCAATGGCATAGGATTCACCATCAACAAACCAACATTTCAAAATCTATCTTGAAAGCTTATAATTGTCTTCAGTCTATAGCTGATTGGATTAGCTAAAAGGGCAATTCGAATTTGCCCAGGGGAATAGGCTTCTGGTTAAGTCTTTGTGGAATAAGGGGCCTTAGTCTCAATCAGAACCTTCTGATTTGGGACATTGCCACTTAAAGAGACATGCAGACCAACCAGAATAGTTAGAAAAACAGAAGATACTTTTTGAAAAAAGATCAGCAGAAGAAAAAGCAGACTGTTTACCTGTTGGAATATCCAGCAAGCTGTTTGCTTTGGTGCCATCAAAGCAAGAAGAGTCAGCCCATCAGGGTAAACCCCCTTCTAAGACTGAAACTCAAAGGGAATCCATTAGAAGCCTAGTGTGCTCACTGGTGACTTCCCTGGTCTGCTTATGAGTGGAAGTGGGGGAAAGGCAACGATGAAAACATGGGCTGAGTTGGGCCATGTTTCATTGACACCATTTATCTTGAGATAAGTGAGAGAAGAGGAAGGGCTAGTTGGTATGAAGTTTAGTGAGACGTGTGAATTCCTGAGTCTATGGACACTGATCTAGCCACTAGGGCCTAGAGCTGAGAATGAATAAAACAGCCGGTCTGAAATGGTCCGAGGAGGCATTTGAGAACTCCCAAACTTGCAGATAGCACCCATTTGACCTAATATGGATAACTAACTGACCAGAACTCGACCAGATGAAGATAAAGACGTTTGTATGAGACCAATGTTGTATGTAAAACATTAGCACTTTCAGGGAGGAAGTGTAAATTGCTACAATTTGATGAACTGGAGCTTTGCTTATGGATGCAGTTGCTCAAAATTCCAACTGAAATGGAAAGATTCTTTCTTCTTACCAGAGATCAAGCTTGTCTCCTCCATACACTGGGAAGATAGGGACTGGCAACCTAGACATTGGCTATCAAAAATGAGGGGCTTTAATGGCTTGAAGTGGCAGGCTTACAAGCTTTCATGAGTGCACTTCGTTTCAGAATGACATGGATAAGGTAGATCCCCACTGAACAATTAGCCTCTTTTCCAGATGGATCTGGTGAAAGGGCATGGGGGATGATGGGGATAGGATTTTATGTTTCAATTGTGAGTAATTGTTGCCAGGAGTAATTGAGAATGTCACATCTGTAAATATAGTTGATGTGCAACTAAAATGAGGGAGTAGTTAATCTTTCATTTCAGGAACAGAGGACCCTAGGGTCACCCAGAGGGAAGAGCATGAGTGGAGAATGACATCCTAACAGGAAAAGTTGAGACAGCAGAGACTGTGACTGGGGCAATGGCATAGATAGCCGAGCAGCTGAGGGCTCTAGGCCCAGGACTGAGAAAGTCGGTGTGCCTGCAGGCAGGATGCAACTTGCAAAATATGCCCTTTGGACATTTAAGTGAATATATAGTTTTTTGTTTTGTAGGTGTACTTGAGGAAAAAAAAAATAAAAAGGGAATGGAGGTAAATACTGTTAATTGATGATACATGGAAGGAGTTGTAATCATTGCAATGAAACAAATTGTAATTTGTTGAACATAAAACTAACAATCTGCCCTATAAAACTTCACTCAATTTACAATAAAAACTTTCTAATAAAAAAAATTTTAAAAGAGAGCTATCTAAAATTGATCAAACATGCAATCAAGATGCATTGATAATTACTGGCAATTGGAATGCAATGGTTGGAAACAATGAGGAAGGAACAGTCATTGAAAAATATGAGCTTAGTGATAGAAATGATGCTGGAGATCACATGATAGAATTTTGCAAGACCAATGACTTCACTGCAAATACCTTTTTGATTTTTATTTTTAAACTTTTTATTGTGAACTGAGTGAAGGTTTACAGAGCAGATCATAAGTTTTACATTCAACAATCACATACTTTGCTTCGTTTGTTGTTGTTGTTAAGTGCCGTTGAGTCAGTTCCGTTACATGGTTGCAATCCCCTCAATGTACCAACAGTTAACAGCTTCTACCTCTATTCATTTATTACATTCTTCCTTATGTCCCCTGGTAACTTCATCTTTTTTTCTGTGTACCTCCATCTTGTTGTCTATTGCCTGTCCTGTCATACATGTTAACATATGTCTACCCTGTAGCCCATGTATATTTTCTCTTTTCCACAGGCCCCTGTAATCATCATAGATTGTTTCTTTTATCAAGAAAACCTTTTCTTACCATTTTACAACATTCAGCTCATACAGTATTTGTTCTTTTGTAATTGAGTAATTTCACTTATCATAATGTCATTCAGGTTCAACCATGTTGTGAGGTGTTTCAGAGATTCATCATTATTCTTCAACATTTTGTAGTATTGTGTGTAAGTACCAAAGCTTGTTTAACTATTCTTCTGTTGATGGGCAGTTAGGCTCTCTCAATCTGTCTCTTGCAGACAACATATTGAAAGATACTGTTTTCTTAGCCATTCTTCTCTTTATATTTCTTGATTGGTGCATTTAATCCATTTGTATTCAGCACAATTATCAATTGGTACGAATTGATTATTGTCATTTTTTTCTGTGTGCTCTTTTGTGGTGCTGCTGGATTCTTTGTTCCATGTAATTTTCTATGCTGAGTTCATTTTGTTTGTGAGTTTTCTTTTAATTTCATATCTGCTGTATCAACGTTTACTAAATAATTCTGATTTTCCTCTTTTTTTATTTTTATGTACAGATGTATTATTTTTCTTTGAAGTTACCTGTAATTTATTAAATTTTTCCCTGCCTAAAACAGTCTGTTTTATCTTGAAATCTGCTTGCTTTCCTTGTCATTTGTAAGTTCTTTATCTATATTATTCCTTCTTTTTGTTTTGTAGTTGACTTCATTATACATTGATATCTCTGGTTCCCTATTTTCAGTCTTGTAAATTTGTTTTACTTTAAATACCTCTAGTGTGGCATTGTAGTATCAGTACTAGAATGCAAGCAACAAAGTTGGTAGTTGTAACCCACCAGCTGCTGTTTGCAAACCCTATACAGGGTTGCTATGAGTAGGAATTGACTTGATGGCACTTAACAACAACAACAATTCCTAGTGTGGCTCTGGAGGATAAGCACTCATCTATAAGGTCAGTGTGAACTGCAAAGTTGGTTGTCCAAACTCACCAGCTGCTTCTTGGAAACCTTATACAGGGCCATCATGAGTTGGAACCGACACAACAGCAGTTAACATCAACATATCTGGACTGAGTTCTGGGTGGTGTTTGTGCCCTCTCCAAGGAGATGTGACCAAATGGAATGTGGAAATCATCAGACAATATCATTAATATTATATGCAAGTAATATTTTGCTGAAGATAATTTAAAAACAGCTGTAACAGTACAATGGCAGGGAACTGCCAGAGGTTCAACTTGAATTCAGACTAGTACCTGGAACAAGGGACATCATTGGTGATATCAGACAGATTTTGGCTGAAATCAGAGAATACCAGAAAGATATTTACCTGTGCTTCATTGACTACGCAAAGTCTTTTGATTTTGTAGATCATGGCAAGCTATGGACAACATTGCTGGAAATGAATATTCTGGAACATTTAATTGTACTTAGTTGTTGAAACAGAACAAGGGGGCATTGAATGGTTTAAAATTAGGAAAGGTGTGTGCCAGAGTTGTATCATGCATATTCTATTTTTATGCTAAACAAATAACCCAAAAAGATGAATTATATGAAAAAGAGTGTGGCATCCGGATTGGAGGAAGACTCATTAGCAACCTGTGATATGCAGATGATACAACCTTGCTTGCTAAAGAGAAGAGGACTTAAAATACTGATGAAGATCAAAGACCACAGCCTTCAGTATGGGTTGCACCTTAATGCAAAGAAAACAAAAATCCTCACCACTGGACCAATAAACACCATCAAGATAAATGGAGAAAAGATTGAAGTTGTCAAAGACTTCATTTTGCTCAGATCAACCATCAAGACTTATGGAAGCAGCAGTCAAGAAATCAAATGATGCATTACATTAGCCATATCTGCACATGACCTCTTTAAAGTGTTGAAGAGCAAAGATGTCAATTTTGAGGACTAAGGTGCCCCTGGCCCAAGCCATGGTATTTTCAATAGCATCATAACATGTGAAAATTGGACTGTGAATAAGGAAGAACATAGAAGAGTTGATGCATTTGAGCTATGGTGTTGGACAAGAATATTGAAAGTATCATGAGATGCCAAAAGAACAAACCAATCTGTGTTGAAAAAATGTATAGCCAGAATGCTCTTTAGAATCCACAGTGGTCTGACTTCATCTCTCATAATTTGAATGAGTCCATGTAGAAAGACATCTTGCTTGGTAAAGTACAGGGTCAGCAAAATTAAAAAAAGTTCCCCCACCCCCCATGAGATGGATTTGCCCAGTAACAGCAGCAATGAGCTCAAGTGTAGCAAAGATTTTGATATTGGTGCAGGACCAGGCAGTGTTTCGTTTTATTGTGCATAAGGTCTCTATGAGTTAGTAATCACTCAATGGCACCTAACAACAACAGCCAGAAAAAATAACAGAATGTTCCTTACTAATGAGGAAGGTGAGTTTTCAGCTCACTTACTTTGGAGACAGGAATGACAAATAGCTAGAAAAGGACATCATATTCAGTAAAGTAGAGGGACAGTGACAATGAAGAAACTCTTTAATGAGATGGATTGACACAATGGCTTCAACTATCGACTACCTATTATTAGTTGTAACTGACTCAATGGTAACTAACAACCAGGACAAAATGTAGGAAAGGCATTACTTTAAGTTTATGTATCTGTTTCAGCTCTTTGAGAATCAGAATAATGGTAATAATATATTCATTGAGTGCTTAAAGGAAAAGAAAAAGAACAAGCTGATTGCCATGGAGTTAATTAGCTACAAATCCCTGGGATAAGCTGTTTACATGCATTATGTCATTTAAGTCTCACAGCCACCCAATAAGATGGTTATTGTTATCCGTATTTAACAGTTAAGGTCCAGGAGAACTTCCTGGGTGGATAAATACTCAGGCTGAAACTTGAAGAGACAACATACTATAGGGATTAAAAACATGAGCTCGAAATATTGACACATAATGAAAAATGAAACTAATGTCATGGAACAACTTATATAGAAATTGTCAAGTGAGATCTTAATTTGTTGTGTAAGCTTTCACCTGAAAACAATAAAATATTTTTTTAAAAAAGAGAAGCAAAATAAAGACATAAGCTCTAGGCACATATTTTGGGAATTTGTATCCCTGTGTCACTATTTTACTACATTTCTGTAAACTTTAGTTTTCTTGACTGTATGATGTAGGATATATTACTACATACAAGGGTAAGTCAAAAAGTATTGCTTCTAGGGTTCTTGTTTATACATGCAAAGTTTATTCCAAGCACAATGTGTTGAAACATGCCTCTGAAATCAGCAGATGATTGCAGATAAATTTTCTTAGTCTTAATCTCTTTAGGGTGCCCTCAAGTAAAAGGTCCAACCAAAACAGTGACTTCCAAGAAGATCCAATGGATCAGTTAAATTAGAGGCAGAGAGGTCAGCTCAGAAGATTATGGCAATTCATGTTTCTTTGTTTTTTTTATTCCAAAGGGGTAATATTAATACATTTTTCTCAAGGACATAGGACAATCAGAGGAGCTTATTAGGAGGAAGATCTGAGAAAATAGAAAACTCTAAGGACAAAGTTGAGAAGGGATGGGGAGGAGGGTGGAACAGAAATAAGAACCATAGGGAAGGAGTAGGCTAACTGCTGTTGCGAGAAAAGGATTGCAATCATTGAGATGAAGCAAATTGTATAGACCTGGATGGAAGCTATGTTAAGAATCAATAGCTTCACATCTTGATATTTTTGTTTAATAAAGATTTCTAAGATTTTCTTGTTGTTGTTGTTAAGTACCGTGGAATCGGTTCCGACTCATAGTGACCCTGCGCAGGGTTTTTGAGGCTGTAAATCTTTATGGGAGCAGAATGTCTCATCTTTCTCCAGCAGAACCACTGGTAGTTTAGAACTGCCGACCTTCAGTTTAGCAGCCCGATTCGCAACCACTAGCAATAGTGTTTTACTTACTCTGGTCTATCCATAGGTTTTGCAAGGATGAGACGTTTGTTAGGATGAGATGAAATGCAGAGTACTTTACACAATATCTGTCACATATTATTCTCTCAGCGTTTAACTAGTAATTTTTTGTATTACAAAAAACTTACAATTTATTGGTAAAAGACACAAATGAAATTCCTAACCCATTCTCCAAATCCTACTGTAGCCATGAGAAATGAGGCAGCCGGATGCTGGTCTAGGGACTAGGGGTAAGAAATACTTGTTTTCTGTTTTGTACAATTCAGCCTGTCATTGAGTTTTGCTTGCAAGAAAATAAAGCAGCCAGTCAGCAGGTATTTCTGATTTGGTACTAGAAACTAAAGTAAGACAGAGCATAACTGGACATTGTCCTGGTCCTCAGGAATGCAAGGAATGGACAGCATTCTATGCTGTCCCAGGGATACTATGAGTAGACAGATGCACAGTTACTAGTTAAATGCACTGTTGGGGATAGATGCATTGGAGTCTGGCTAAAAAGCTACTGATTGGAGACGAAATATTTTACAAGAGCATTTTGGAGATGATGAAGTTGTGATGTCAAATAGATGGGAACACCTACTGTGAGTCAAAGAAGCTGTTCTCTGCATGTGGGATATTGCTGGCAAACATTTTAGGTACAAGTCTGAATATGAGAAAAGCAGTTCTTGCTTATTATCAGTGGAGATTATTGGCTGGAGTATAAATGAGATGAGAGTGATTAAATGGAGTAGAACCACAATGCGAGGCACATTTGACGAAACCGTGCAACCAAATGTTCAAAATGGATTTGATCAGAATTTTTATTATTCTTATTTTTTAAATCAGAATTTTTCCAGAATGGCTTAAGGATGCTTTAGACCCAGAAGTAACTAGTAAATTGATAGAAATGAAAAAAGAAGTTCATTCATAGTCCAGTTATTCAATACGAAGTTTCAGTCTTTCTCTCTCCCCCTTTCCTTTATGCTTGCATGCATACTTTCATGCACACTCATGTGTGCACACAGTATTAGGCTTCTCTACTTGGAATACCTCTTCCTTACTCCTCTTCCTGCTTCCCATTCCTTTTGCCTGGACTACTCCATGCAGAGACTTCTGATCGCAACATTGGGAAGTCATATCTGAGCAAAGAATGTGTTAGGTCATCCTAATAATAATCCTCCGCCCACTTTTATCAAATGTGTTTGTTTTCTATTGCTGTGCAATAAATTACCTCAAATTTTAGCAGCTTAAAACAGAAAATAAAACATTTTTCACAGTTTCTGTGTGTCAGGAATTTGGGATACTTTGGCTACATCCTCTGTTCAGGGTCTTAAAGGCCATAATCAAGATATTGGCCAGTTGTATTTGTATCTGGGGGCTTTACTAGGGAATATTTGGCTTCCAAGCCTCCTTAGGTTGTTAGCAGAGTTTATTTACTCTACACTGTAGAAACGAGGTCTCTATTTTCTTAATAGCTGTAGGTTGGGGATCACTCTGAACTCAGATTCTTGTTATATGGCCTTCTCTTCAACATGGCTATTTGCTTCTTCTAGGAGAGTGGAAAATCTTATTTATAAGTCAGTTAAGACAAGGTTTATGTAATATTATATGCTGCTGTTGCTAAGAGCCATAGAGTCGGGTCTGATTCAGAGTGACCCTGTATAGGGTTTCTAAGGAGCGGTTGGTGAATTTGAACCACCGACTTTGCAGTTCACACGGCCTTGGAAAGTCCAGTGCTTATCCTACAGCACCACACCAGGACTCCGCATTGCATAATATTACATAATTACCTTTGCCATAAAATAAAGGGAATGTTAAGCTCTGGTAACGTAGTGACTACAAATTGGGATGCACGCAAGGTAAGCAGTTCAAAACTACCAGCTGTTCCATGGTTGAAAGAAGAGGCTTTCTGCTCCCATAAAGATTTACAGCCTCGGAGACCCTGTACAGGGTCACTATGAGTTGGAACCGACTCCACGGCACATAACAACAACAATGACAACATCCCATTATATTCATAAGTCCAACCCACACTAAGGGGAACGGATCACATAGGTATGTATACCAGGTTTCTGGAATTTGGGGGGCCACCTCAAAGTTCTGCCCTCCACTATATATACCCTTCATATTTCATTATAGTTGCTAGTTTATAATATCCTGGAAAATGAGACTACATATTCCCTTACAACAGTATTCTAGTACAATGATGCAAGTGGAATCTCTCTCTCTTTTGTTTTCATTATTATTGCTGTTAATTAACAGTATCTTCATGAATACTGTATTTATCTTTCAGAGTTGGAAACACTTGAGAATGATGACGCCAGCAAATTATGCACTGTAAAATTTTATGTACTGCATATTACTACTAACAATAAGATATTTAAAAAACAAATAAAAACAAATGGATGATTGTTAAGTGCAGCGTGTCATAATTTGAATATGTTGTAAGTTAGAGACTACTGTATATGCAGCTTCTACTCTACATGTTGTTGCTGTTAAGTGCTGTCCAGTCGGTTCTGATTCATAGTGATCCTGTATAGGGCTTCCAAGGAGCATTTGGTAAGTTTGAACTGCCAATTTTTTTATTCAAATTGATATTGAGGTCCAGTGCATTATCCTTCAGTGACAAACCAGGGCTCCTCTACTATGCATGGTTTGGTAATGTGCCGTGGAGTTTGTTCTGACTCATAGTATCCTGCATAGGATTTCCAAGGCTGTAAATCTTTATGGGAGCAGAAAGCTTCATCTTTCTTGCATGGAACAGCTGGTAGTTTTGAAGTGCTGACCTTGAGGTTGGCAGCCTGCCTCATAACCACTATGCTACCAGAGCTCCTTAAAGCAATGTTGTTGTTAAGTGCCGTTGAGTAGGTTCTGACTCATAGCGACCCTGTATAGGGTTTTCAGGGAGTGACTGGTGAGCTTGTGCTCATTAAAACATTTGCTGAGTCGTTCAATGAAAGTTCACAGGACAATGTTAATAATAGAGAGCAAGGAGGCCCGCTGAGGAGAGATTTTGATAATCTATTGGTTTAGTGGAAACATAGGTGAGAAGATACTGTAGTAAGCACATAATGAACTAAATCTAGAGTCTACAGAATTTGGGAATAAAAGTTGAAGCATCATGGTGGTGAAGGGGAAACAATACTGTATTTTTGAAGGCAGGGGTTACGTATCAGAAAGGTTTGGCTAATTATAATGTTGAGCAGATAAAAATGTGAGGTTCCAATAATAGTGCTAAAGTATGGGAAGCAATGATATTCATTTCTTTAAAAAAAAAACACATTTATTAGAGCTTTTGCTATGATCAAGGCACAGAGCTAAATATTATTGGAGAAACATGTCCTTTAGGGTCCAACAGAAAAAAATATAGGAAATTTTAAGCAGAAATTAACTGCTTGGAAGAGCTGAGTAGCCAAAGAGAGGTGGTAAATCTAGATATTAGCCACATTAGGAAGCGACTAACTTGTGGGGCTACAAAGTGAGGAGATGAACATATAGAGATATGGGGTCTAGGATTATGGGTAAAACCTGGAACTAGAGCAGGGCTGTACAGATCTAGAACTGGAATTATGAAGGAGAGTCAGCTGTCTCCAGAGATGTTTGCTGACTCAGAGAGGGAGGAGGATGGCCTGAATTCTTCCTTCCTCCCACTTCTCAAATCCCAACTGCTGCCTCTGTCGTGTTTTTCTCTGGTTCCTCTTGTCCTCAAGGGGTCTAAAGAATTAGTCCCATGAAGGCTCCACTTCTTAGTCACACATGAACAATCAGCATTCACTTAGAATCTCTTTATTGCAAAGCAAACGTATGCTTCAGAGAGAGAAACAGGTCTGCTCTGTGAGTGGAGTATACCTGGTGGCAGTAGGAACATAGATTAGATTAGGTCAAAGTGAAAGTACACTTCAAAGAGAGAAGCCGGTCTGTCTCCTTGACAGGAGAAGATATTCTGGGGTTGGGGTACACTGGCTTATAAAGGTATGGGGTCCTTTACTCGAGGGGTGGCTAATACATATTAATTAGGAGGAGTGACATGTTGAATATTCAGGATTTTTTAGTAGAGGGGCGCAGGCTTATTGGAAATGGGATATTTTCTGCAGTAGTCTGTTTTAAGTGCTATCTTTGTGGGTCATCTGCCTGTGACCAGCTACTTCTGTCAGGGTTTCAGGTTCTGATACCCCTATCTCTGTCTCCAGGCTCTTCTTCTCAGTGGTATCCTTCTTGTTGGCCTAGAGATGTCCTCCCCCCTTTCAGAGGGAGCCAGGGTAAGAGAGGCCCAGGGCCCCAGGGGTCCTAACCTGTCCCTGACACCTCCCATCATTGAACCTAGCTAGAAGCAGTTGCTGAGGGAGTTCTGCAATCAGGGATCAGCCTCTCTGTCCTGCTTCACTTAAACTCAGAATGGAGCTAAAAGATAAGAAACTAGAGAACAAGTAGGCCAAGACCCCGTATGGAACATAAAGATAAATGACAAGCATCTTCTTCAAGAGGCTTACATTCTAATAGACAAAAAAAGGGAGCACACAAATAAGCATAATGTAGAAGGGAGAGTCACTTTCTTGAACAATAGTTGTTGGCATGGACTACAACAGCCTAAGGGACATGATTAACAACAAACACACAAACAAACAAGAAGCAAGATTTCAAGCAATCGCAAATGGAACTTGTGTAAAGCATGAAGTCAGATATTGATTAGACTTGTATATTAAACTATTATCAACTTTGGTACCTTGAATTTGGAGTCCTGATGTGGTACTGCAGGTTAATGTGCTGAACTGCAAGGTCAGTTTGAACCACAGGGTCACACGTTCAAACCACCAGCTGATCCTTGGAAACACTATACAGGGTCACTGTGAGTTGGAACCAACTTGATGGCATTCAGCAACTACCACAACAACCTTAAATTTACTTGATATGGCTTTTCTTTCCAATGTCTTCTTAATTCTCACCAAGTGATTGGGTGGAACTATGCAAATAAGGTATGAAGTACTTAAGACTGGAATTGGTTAGTTTTGCAATCCAGCTAGGTTTAAAAGGAGCCATCTCAAAAACAGGTTCCAGGACCATCAAAAAGGAGGAGCATGAATGGAACATGAGATTCCTACTTAGAAAAGCCACAACAGCAGAGACAGTGGCAGAAGTGGTGGCATGTAGAGACAGAGCATCTGCAGACTTCAGGTCCATGGACTAAGTAAAGCTGAGTGCCTATGGGCAGTAGACCAATTTGCAGTATGTGCCCATTGGGCATTCACAGACTGACTAAAGGAGCTTGGTAACATGTGCCCAAAAAGGGCAGTGGCCAACAGTCCACATGGCTGAGAAGCCTAAGACAAGAGTGAGGCATGTCTGCCATATGGCAGAAAAGAGAGGTGTCCTTAGTTTTTCTGATCCTGAATTGTACCCTGTTCACATTCCCAATAAACCGTATATTCATGAATATTGTTGTGAGTTCTATGTGGCCATTGCAATGGATTATTGAACTCAGATGTGAAGCAGACAGAACTGAGGAGGGATAATTGGTGTCAGAACAGGGTAAAGAAGGTTGAAGGGTAAAGGCATGTCTAATTTCCACTTCGTAGGAATTGGCCTTCAGCTGATTTGAGTTTGATTCTCTTTTCTCCTTGTGAACTCAGGGGAAGCTAAACATGGTCCTTTCATGGTTTTTGCATCAACAAAAACAAAAAATAAATTTTAGAAGAAAATATAGAATGTAAGCACATCTTAGCAGAGATGATTTAAAGCAAGGCTATAAATCAGAAGCTATAAGACATAATTATATAAAAATTGTGGCAAAATACTGCAAAAGCTTAAAGTTGGTCAATATATGAATAATATTTGGGAAAGAATATGAGGGTAAGACAAAAAGTATTGCAACAAAATCATAAACATCTTTATTAAATAAAATTATCAAAATGTGAAGCTTTTGTTTCTCAACATATCCTTCTTCTAGCTGTATATACTTCTGAAGGTGTTGGTATTTCCATCTTTCTAATACTTCTCTTCAAAAGTCTGCTTTACACTAAGTCAGAATATTGGGTTTGGCATCCTCAAGGAGCTCAAATTGTGTTCCTTTTAAATGTTATTTGAATTTGGCGAACAGAAATAAGTCTGAAGGGGCAAGTTCAGAGCTGTAGGGCTGATATCACCACTCGTCTGTCAGTTTGTCATACTGTGGTGGCTAGTATGCCATGGAAACTATGCCATGGGTATTTCAAATACTAGCAGGGTCACCCACAGCAGGGTGACCCATGGTGGACAGGTTTCAGATGAGCTTCCAGACTAAGGCAGAGTAGGAAGAAGAAGAGATGGACTACTTATGAACATTGAGTCACTGATAGCACCACAATATTGAATATGGAAATATGAACAGCGCCAGAATATTCTCAGATATAGTGTTGGAAAATGAGCCTCTCAGGTTGGAAGGCACTCATATGACTGGGGAAGAGCTGCCATAACTCGAAATAAAGAGAAATAGTTGCAAACATTCATTAATAATTGGAACATTGAGTGTATGAAGTATGAGACTAGGAAAATTGGAAAATGAAACGGAACGCATAAACATCGCTATCTTAGGCATTAGTGAGAGCTGAAATGGACTGATATTGGTCATCTTGAATCTGACAATCACATGGTTTACTATGCCAGGAATGGCAAACTGAAAAATAATGGCCTCACATAAATCATCAGAAAGAATATTTCAAGGTCTATCTTGAAGTACCACACAGTCCGTGATAGGATAATATCCATGCATCTACCAAAAAGACCAGTTAATAAAAAAATTTATGCACCAAACACTAAAGCCAGTGATGATTAAATTGAAGACTTCTACCAACTTCTTCAGTCCGAAATTGATCAAACATGAAATCAAGATGTATTAATAATTACTGGTGAATGGAATGTAAAGATTGGAAACAAAGGAAAAGGTTCAGTAATTGGAAAATATGGACTTGGTATTTGTCAGATTCAAAATGGCTAATAGCAGTCCATTTCAGCTCATTAATGCCTAGGATATTAATGCTTATGTGTTTCATTTAATTTTGCCAATTTTCATTTTTCCTAGATTCACACTTATACATTGCATGTTCCAATTTTTAGTAGATGTTTACAGCTTTTTCTCGTCCTTTTGAGTTGTGCCCCATTGGTAAATAAAGGTTCCAAAGGCTTTACTCCATTCTTGTCATCGCAGTCAGCTATACTTCGAGGAGGCAGCTCTTTTCCAGTCATAATTGAGTGCTTTCCAACCTGGAGGGTTCTTCTTCCAGCATTATATCTGACAATAACTTTTCATCATGTTTCAGTATTCAAAATTCTGATGCTATCTGAGTTTTCCACTGATATTCACAAGGCTTATAGTGACTAAATATACAGAAGTAGTCCATTTCTCCTTCTTCCTAGTATGTCTTCCTCTTGAAGTTCACCTGAAATCTGTCCATCATGGGTAACCCTGCTGGTATTAAAAATACCGGTGGCATAACTTCCAATCAAGTCACCACAGTACGACAAACTGACAGATGAGTGGTGGAAGAAGTTGGTAAAATTCTTCAATTTCATCATCACTGACGTTTGTGTGTAAATTTGAATAGTAGTGATATTAACTAATTTCCTTTTAGTAGTATTTATATTATTCTATCACAGATAACATTGTACTTCATAATAATTCTTAAAATTCTCTTTTTGACAATGAATGTGTCACCATTCCTCTACAATTTGTCATTCCCTGAATAGTGAATCCTATGATTGTCTGATTCTAAATGGCAAATACCTGTCCATTTAAACTCACAATGCCTAGGGTATTAATCTTTACGCATTCTATTTTCTTTTTGATAACCTCTAGTTTTCCTAGATTCATACTTCATACATGACACATTCTGATTGCTAGTGGATGTTTACAGCTGTGTTTTCTCATTTTAAGTTGTGTCCCATCAGCAAATGAAGGTCCAGAAGGCTTTGATTTATTCACTATGATGTCATCTACTTTGAGGCCTCTACTTTGACCTCTATTTTGAGTGCCTTATAACCTGAGGGGTTCACCTTCTGGCACTATATCAGACACTGTTCAGCTGTTATTCATAAGGTTTTCAGTGGCTAAGCCTTCAGAAGTGGTTCACCTCTCCTTCCTAGTCTGTTTTAGTCAGCTAACTCCAATGCAATCTGTCCGCCATGGATGACCCTGCTGATATTTAAAATACCAGTTGCATAGCTTCCAGCATCATAGTAACACATAGCCATCTCAGTATGACAAACTGACAGGTGAGTGGTGGACTCGCCTCATATGCATGAGAAAGCTAGGCAATAAAAAAGGAATACCAAAGGATAATTGATACATTTGACTTGTGTTGTTGGTGAAGAATAGGAAATGTACTGTGGATTTACAAAATAATGAACATAACAGTTTTGGAAGAAGTGCAGTTAGAACACTCCATAGAAGCAAGGATTTGTTGTTGTTGTGAAGCACCTTCGAGTTGGTGCCAACCCATAGCGACCCTGTATAGGGTTTCCGAGGAGCACCTGGTGAGCTTGAACTGCCGACCTTGTAGTTCAAATGGCTTTACAGTCTGGCGCATTAACCCACAGTGCCACACCAGAACTCAGGTGAATTAAGATTAGTACCTTTATTACTCAGGAGCACAATTAAGCATTCTAGAATTCCCATTCTTCTCAATGTTATCTCTAAGTTGCTTTGATCTATATAGTCAAATGCCTTGTAAACCACTCTGGTATTCTCTGCTTTCTGCCAAGATCCATTTGATATTATATCAACAATCATATCTTTCATTGTAAGTCCAAATCTGAATCTGACTTCAATTTCTGGCAGTTTCCTGCTGATGTACTGTGGCAACAATTTTTTTTTTTAGATTGTCAAAGGTCTCATTTGATGAAGCTGATTAACAGAACATGATTCTAGACCAAGGTCACATAAAACACTTGTTGTGAATCAGTGTCTTTTCTTTTTAATAATTTTCCCATACTCTCATTTAGTGATTTTACTTCATTTTAGACTGCCATCTTCCTTGCTTCCTCCCCACACGTGCTCTTGGTGTTTTGTGTGTAAGTAGAAAACTGCAGAGTTGTTGCAGGAGCTTTCAGGAGTGAGAAAATAGAAAAAGACTGGTACTAAATACCCATAGTAGCTGGAATTGGTGAGGTGTCAGTGCCTTGGCAATTCTGGTCTAAATTTCATCACTGAAGATTGGATTCACTTGCTGGGTGACATGGATGAAGGTAGTTCTCCGGCTCAACTCCTTTAGCTTAGCAGCACCCACATAGGTACATGTAGAGTGGATTCCTCCAAGGATGTCTTGAATGGTGTATTCCACATTCCCTTTAGGGGGCCTCCATTGTTTTTTCCTCTGAGGCCCTGTACTCGGCCACACCCCCTGCATACTTCTTCATAGCCATTTCAGAGCTCATTCCATAGAAGAGCTTGTACTTCTTGCCATCCCTCTTGATGAGCTCTCCACCTGACTCAGTGTGCCCTGCCAGCATGCCACCCAGTATCACAAAGTCTTCGCTGGCCCTGAAAGCCTTGGCCACATCCCCAGGGCTGCTGCAGCCTTCATCTGAAATGATGTGACCTTTGAAGCCATGAGCAGCATCTGCACACTCTATCATTGCACTGAGCTGTGGATAACCCACTCCAGTTTTCTTCTGTGTGGTACACACAGAGCCTGGCCCAATGCCCACTTTGATGATGTCAGCCCCAGAGACGATCAGTTCTTCCACCATATCTCCTGTTACCGCATGTGCCGCCATGATGGCGTGTTGAGTGGAGTGCTTCCACACATCCTTTACAAATTCAACTAAGTATTCTCAGTAGCCATTTGCTACATCCAGGCAGATATATTTCACCTGGGGGATAGCTTCCTGGATCCATTCCAGTTGTTCAAAGTCAGAAGAGCCTATGCCTGAGCTGACAGCAAGGTGCTCAAGGCAGTCAGGATTCTGAGTAGCAAATTCTTTCCACTCCTGGAAGCTGTAGTGCTTATGGACAGTTGTGAAGAGTGAGCACTTACAAAGAACCTTAGCCACCTCAAAGGTGCCCACAGTATCCATATTGGCAGCAATGATGGGAATCTCTGTGTAGGTCTGTTCTGAGTTTCGAAATGAAAAGGATCTTGAGAGATCTACCTCACTTCAAGACTTAAGGGTGCTGCGCTTGGGCATCAGCAGGACATCCTTGAAATCCAGTTTAATATTGTTGTGGATATGTGGCATCGTGAAGCGACGAATCTGAAGGTTCCTGTTTCAGTGGCCCAGATGGCAGTTGACCGAAGCTCCCCTTGAGCAGTCCCAATGAGTCTTTTACACCAAGACGACAAATTCCACTAATTGCTGGTGAAAACCAACAATTAAAAAAAAAATGATCTTCAACACACTTTTACTCGCATATGATATTAATGATGTTGTTTGATAATTCCCCATTCTGTTCAATCACCTTTCTTTGGAATGGGGAGAAATAGAGCTCTCTTACAGTCAGCTGGCCAGGTCTTCCAAATTTCTTGGTACAGAAAAGTGAGTATTTCCAGTGCTGTATCTGTTTGTTGAAACATTTCAATTGATATTCCATCAGTTCTTGGAGCCT
>NW_006408806.1:120948-125877 GCF_000296735.1 Chrysochloris asiatica | reverse complement strand
AAGCATTTACAATGTTCTTAGATATAGTAAATATTTATTATATCAGGATTGATGATTGTATAAACTACATTTATTGGATTTGAAAAAAAAATCCATTTTGATTATTTGGTAGTATGGTTTTATCCAGTATCTTTTGTACTTTAAGTAATTATACAAGAAGCGATTTGAGTGTGGCCTTTGCCATTAATTAGAGCTTTCAAGGCCTTACTGAAAAACACCCTTCTAAGCATGACAAGTCATTGAGAGTCTTTGTGGTGAACTACAATTAGCACTGTTAATAATAGCTTTTCCAGGAAAAGAATTTAATGACTGTGCAGAATCCAAAAATCTAAATGAAGTATTATTGTGTATGTCACTTGAATGTTTTCATTATTTCTTTTTCATGTGGTAAATAGGCAGAAAAATTTGTCTTAAGGCTAAATACTACTACCTTCTGAAACATAACTCTAAACAAACACATCCATTCATTCCAATATGCCACACTGTTCATTATACAGCACATTAATCCGAGACACCATTTCAACTCATCCTTTTTTCCTGTTAACATCTCTCCCTTCCTTCCTCCTTTCCTTCCATCCTTCCTTCTTTGTTTCCACTTTGCTCTTTATTTCTCCCTTATCTGCTCCTCCATCTTCTTTTCTTTCATTCCCCTTCTTTGGTTATCTTCCTCTTCTTCTTTTTTTCTTATCCCCTTTCTTCTTTCTCTCTCCATTCTCTCCCTTCCTTATATCTTAGATTGCCAAAGAGAAGTGCCATGTATTCTTCCCATGCTTATTTCTACCACTGAAGAGATTATGGAGTCTTGGTGTAGAACTATAGGATTGGCACTGGACTGCAAGGTCAGTTTGAACCACAAGGTTGGTGGTTCAAACCCTCCAACTGCTCCTCAGAATCCCTAGATGGTTGCTATGAGTCAGAACCAACTTGACACTATTTAACAACAATGAGATTATACTGAGATAGAATATAGAGAGATAGTGATGGTTTGAGAGTAGTAATTGTAGTTGTCCTGGAGGGTTTACTATGTAGAAGACATAGATATAAGAACTTTGTAAGGTAATACTTATTGATTGATTCATCATAACAATTCTAAGAAAGATGACTTTTAGATGACAAGAAACTAAGGCCCCAAGATGCCATCCTAGGCCACTTGGTCAGTAATGAGTAGATGCAATGCAAGATGTAAGAGAGAAAACAAGAATCTCAGATTTGAGCTTTTCCTCCACCAGTCATCAGTTGTGTGACTCTGGGCAATCACCTCATCTTTCAAGCCTCAGTCATCTTCTGACAAAATTAAGGGTCTACACCAGATCATCTATGGGATTCTTTGTAGTTCTGCCATCCTATAATTATGGGATAGTCACAAATTTTCATAGTCTTACCAGTTAGAGCCATACTTCTCTATTTGTGTATAGAAAAACATATAGGAAATCCTGGGCTTACCTTGGAGTCCCAATCAATGACCATTCTAATGTAAGTTTGTTATGATGTTTTACTGACTTTTAATATCTTTATCCTTATAAATCTGACCTTTTGTTATCTGTGGGGTATGGGAAATGTTACATATAAACATCTGTGAGTAACCATCTAAGAATGATAACATCAACAAATAACATGCTGCAACACTCTATGTAGTAGTATTAATAATGATGCTGTTGTGAAGTGCTGTTGAGTTGGTTCTGACTCATAGTGACTCTGTACAGAGATTCTGAGGAGTAGCTGGTGGATTTGAACAACTGACCTATTATTAATGGTGTTGTTAAGTGCAGTGGAGTCTGTTCTGACTCATAGCAACCATGTGTAGGGTTTCTGAGGAGGGACTGGTGAGTTTGAACCATTGACCATTTTACTATCCATTTGTAAACAATTCTTATATAGTATAAGTAATGTACTTTAAAAATCTGAGTAGAAAAATATTTATTCATATATCATTTATCTTTTGATTATTTTGCTATTTGCCACACAAGTTTTGCAATTTTTATAAAGTCTAGAATATCTCTCCTTTCTTTTGTATATTCTGTTTTTTCCTACCTTTTGAAGGGTTTCTCCAAACCGTGCTTGTAGATGGAACATCCTAATTTTCTACTAAGAATTAAAAAAAAAAAATTCCCTTTTTAAAGTTTAATTAAAAAACAACAACACCTATATCTAGAGTTTATTATTTAGAGTTTATTATTTACTTTTATATTAGGCATGGCCCTGTAGGATAAGCACTGGACTGCAAGGTCAGGCGTTCAAACTCACCAGCTGCTCCTTGGAAACTACAGGGTTGCTTTGAGTCAGAACTGACTGGATGGTACTTACCAACAACATAAGATAGATATCCAACTTTTTTCTTCTTTTACAAGGATGGTCATATGTACGAGCATCATTTATTAAACAATCCATCCTTTTCCCACTGACTTAAATATCAATATGGAAATGCATTACATATTCTAATTTAATTCCAAGACACAATATGGATACTCCATTTTGTGCATTCTTCTGTTTTTTTCCTGGGTTAATATATTAATATGAATTTAAAACTCAGTTAAATATTCTGGTAATTTTTCCTTTATAAGCATTTCTTGGTCCTACTCTGGCATTTAGTCTTTCTTGGTTTAGTCTTTTTAAGACCATTTTGTCCAATTTAAAAAAAGATGAGATTCCACTTGGAATTGCAAAAAGTTTGCATTTTTTTGTGTGTGTTATTTAACATTTCTGTATGTCTAACTTTTTCATACTTTACAGTGTTCAAGAGCAAAGATGTCCGTTTGGATACTAAGGTGCACCTGACCCAAGCCATGGTATTTTCAATAACTTTATATTCATGTGAAACTTGGACAGCAAAAAAGAAAGATGGAAGAAGAATTGATGCATTTGAGTTATGGTGTTGGAGGAGAATATTAAAAGTACCATGGACTGTCAAAAGAACAAACAGATCTTTGTTGGAGGAAGTACAACCAAAATTCTCCTTAGAAGCCAGGATAACCAGATTTTGTCTCTCATTCTTTGGACATATTATCAGGAGGGACCAGACCCTGGAAAAGGACATCATACGTGGTAAAGTGGAGGGTCAGTGAAAAAGAGGAAAACCTCCAACAAGATGGATTGGCACAGTGGCAGCAGCAATGGGCTCAAGTGTAGCAATGATTGTGAGGTTGGTGCAGGACTAGACAGTACTGACTCAACAACACCTAACAAATAAAACAAACAAAAAACCCTTTTCATTAAGGGATGTTGTTGTTAAGTGTCACCCAGTCCATTCCAACTCACAGTGATACTATATAGTTTCCAAGGAGCAGCTAGTAGGTTTGAACTGCTGACCTTGCTGTTTGCAGTTCAGCATCACACCAAGACACTTCAGTGAGTGTCTAAATCATGATTTACATTCTTTAATGACTTTATGATTTTATTCCTTAACATTTTATAGATATGATATGTCTATATGAATAAGATCTTTATGTATAAATGTTTATTGATGGAATAAAAAAAATGTACCTGCTATTTTTGGAGTCCCTTCTGACTCACAGTGACCTTATATAGAGTTTCTGAGACTATAAATCATCACAGGAGCAGAAAACGTCATCTGTCTATGGAGGAGTGACTGGTGGATTTTAGCTACTAACTTTGTAGTTCTTAATCCAACATGTAACTCACTATATACAGGGCTCCTTCATGATGTATTTAGACATCTTTAAAAACCTCTTCTTAATTTCAGTAGTGATTATTGCTTGGTTTATTTTTGTATTTTGTATTTTGTATTTTGGGAGCGGGGGTGCGGTTACAGACTTTTTGTTCTTTAAGCTAATAAATCCAATCTGTAGTTCAAAAAAATGATATCTTCTGCCTACCTCTTCTTGGTTCAAATCAATACTTTTATTGTCTTGGAATTTTTGTGTTGTCAAATACACCTTGTTAATAATGTAGAGTTGTTGTTGTTGTTGCTAAGTGCCATTGAGTCAGTTCTGACTCATAGGGACCCTGTATAGGTTTCTGAGGACTTGGCTGATAGGTTGAACTGACGACTTTAGGGTTCAAACTGACTTTGCGGTCCAGCACATTATCCTGCCACACCACTGTTTTTGTGTTTGAAAATTTCGATTAATATTTAATGTGGTCTTGATGACTTATTTTAAAGTATAATCTTTTTTATTTCTATTTGCTTAGTTTTTCTTAGAAATAATTGACTTTTATTAAATATCGTTATAACTTATTTTGCTATTAAATTGCTATGCAATGATCTGTGTTAGTAGATTTTCTGGGATCTCTATGAGTCAAAACTGACTCCATGGCACTTAACAACAACAACATATGTGTTAGGAGCTCTGTAACATAGTGGATTATGAGTTGGGCTGCTAACTGTAAGGTCAGCAATTCGAATCTATCAACCACTCTACAGAAAAAGATGAGGCTTTTTGTTCCCAAAAAGACTTACAGCCTTAGAAACCCTACATAGGATTGCTATGATTCAGAACTGACCTGACATAAACAAATACCAGCACCTATTTGTTAGAGTCCTGGTGTGACACTATAGAATAGCAATGGACTGCTAACCACAAGGTTGGTGGTTCAAACCCACCAGCCATTTATTTGAAACCCTATTCAGGGTTGTTATGCTTCACAACCAAATTGACAGCACTTAACAACAGCAACAACACCTGTGGTGGTTGGTGTGTAGTCATACTATTGGAAGCTAAACCACTGCTACTTCAAATACTGGAAGGATCACCCATGATGGACAGATTTCAGTGGAGTTACAGACTAAGACAGACTAGGAAAAAAAGCCTGTAAATCTACTTTTGAAACTTGGACAATGTAAACCATACGGATCACAACAGAATATTGTCCATTGAAACCTGAGTGCATTAACCTTTTGCACTACCAAAGCATTCCATTATTGGGAGTCAGAAAACCAAAAGGAAGAATACACTCGGTATTTTTCAAGCC
>NW_006408806.1:115789-119593 GCF_000296735.1 Chrysochloris asiatica | reverse complement strand
GGATGGCCAAACTTCATCTCTCATACTTCAGACATATTTGTTAGGAGGGAACAGTTACTAGAGAAGGATATCATGTTTGATAAGGTGGAGGGTCAGAGAAAAAGAGGAAGACCTGCAGTACTATGGATTGGAAAAATGGCAGCATCAATGTGTCCAAGCGTGGCAACAATTGTGAGGTTGGCCCAGGACCTGGCAGTGTTTTGTTCTGTTGTGCATAGGCTCGCTATGAGTCGGTACTGACTAAGTGGCACCTAACAACAACAACAACTCTCACGCCATTGACTGTTCTCAAGTTCACATGATCCCACAAAGAAAAAAAAAAATCTATTAGAAGGAATGGAGGAACCAAGTCAATGGCACTTGGCAACACCAAGCAGTCTAAAAAAAATAAACCAAACACCATGCCATCAAGTCAATTCATAGTGACCAAGACTGTAAATCTTCATGGGACCAAGCAGCCTCATTTTTATCCTACTGAATGACTGGTGGGTTTGAATTGCTGACCTTGTGATTAGTAGCCTACTGCTTAACTTACAGCACCATCAAGGCTCCTTAGAAGCAGACTAGAATTTTATAAAAGGAAGATCAAAGATCATAGGTACCCAGTGAAACAGAGATATTGGAAGAGATTTATACAACTTGGAAAAAGTCTTAGAGAACATTTTAGGAAACTGAAGTACAATGAGTACACATGAGCACACACACACTCTCGTGGACAACGTAAATATATACTCAAATCTAAATAATGATAGAGTGTCTGGGAATGTGTTTTAAAAAGTACTTAAATAAGGGTTCTTGAAACACAAGTCCATACTTAAGTAAAAGTCCAGTACATCTAGAAGTAAAAGTGTTAAACTATCTCGCCAAATGCAGAAGTTGGGGATGGTGGTAAAATGGGATTGGGCCATACCAGGGTTCCTTATGTGTTACTGCTTCTATAGGATTAAGAGATTCTTGATGTACTGCATCTCTTAAAGACATTCATTTGCTCTTCATTCTGGTATTGGCATTTATTAGGATGTCGTGTTCCCAGAAGCATGTTTTCATTTTGCCAAAGACATCCTAAAATTTCAACATTTTATAGTTTCAAATTACTTTCAATGTTTCAGAAGTGATTTTTTTGCTAGTGGGGAAAATTTAGAAGCCAAGCTACCATCAATTCTATTTTCTTCAAAAAAGACTTAAAAACACTAAGTAGAAGAAGAAGTTAAAATATTCTTTAATACTTTTTCTGCTGCTCGCTAATGGCTCTTTTGGAGTCCTTGTGTGGCGCTTGACTGCTAACCAGTAGCTCCTTGCAAACCTTATACAGCATCTCTATGAATCAGAACAGACTTGACATCACTGACAACAACAATAATGGCTCTTTTGAAACCTTGGTTGTACAGTGGTTAAGCACTTGGTTGCAAACTATAAAATATGTTGTTCAAACCCACCAGCTGGTCCACAGGAGAAAGATGTGGCAATCTGCTTCTATAAAAATTTAAAAGTCTTGGAAACCCTATTGGGCAGTTCTAAGGAGCTCTGGTAGCGTAGTGGTTATGAATTAGGCTGCGAACCACAGGTCAGCACTTTTAAACTACCAGCTGTTCCACGGGAGAAAGATGAGGCTTTCTGCTCCCGTAAAGATTTACAGCCTCGGAAACCCTGTACAGGGTCACTATGAGTCAGAACCGACTCCACAGCATATAACAACAACAACAACAACCCTTTCCTATAGGATCGTTGATGAGTTGAAATTGAGCATGGCTTTTGGATTTGATGCTTTTTAAAATTTCTTACCTTCTCAACCATTTTATTGAAATTAGTTATTAGCTACCTTTGCCTCCTTGCCCTCCATTTGCAATCTAAATTCTGACTTCCCAGTTCCACAAAAATTGCCACTACATTCACCCCTTAATTGTCAAATCCAATTAATATTTTTAGTTTTTGTTTTGCTTGTTTTTTCTATGGCATTTTACACTGCTGATTATTTCTTTCTTGAAGCTGTTTCCTCCTGTGATTTCCATGATCCACTCTTTCTGGACTTCCTCCTTCCTTTGTGACTTTTTCTCTAGAGTACCTCTTTTTCAAAGTATATTTTATATATTTATATGTAAATATTCTCCAAATGAGTTCCTTCAGTGACTTCCTGATGCTTCACAGATGAATTTCAAGCTCTTTATACTTCTAATCTGATCCTAGCCTACTTCTACATCTTCGGTGCTTTGCTACTTCTTCCTTCTTAACCTCATTCTCTTCTTCCTCTTTGTCTTCTTATCCCTAAATCTTTTCCCCCCTCCTCTTCTTTCAGTATGAAACTGCTTGTAGTTACTTGAAGACCATGAGATTGTTCCACAGATTCAGAATGTCAAAAATATATTTCTCCACTTTGTACACCCATTGAATTCCTATTTATCCTCCTAAAGTCAATTCAAGTATTATGCCTTTGGCGTGGTGCTTGGGTTAATGGGCCAGAATAAAAAGACATTTGAACTGCAGGGTCAGTGGTTCAAGCTCACCAGCTGCTCCTTGGAAACCCTATACAGGGTTGCTATGGGTTGGAATTGATTCGACGGCACTTAACAACAACAACAACCTGTCCACACTGAGCTAATTACTTCATTCTTTGTATTATTTTCAAAATTTGTTATACTTTATTCTACATAAAGCTATCTAGTAACAACTTGTTTGGATTATGCCCTTGTTTATCCATTGAACTCCTATTCATTCAGCTAAAGTCAACTCAGGTGTTGTTGATGGTGGTGGTTGTATGCTCTTGAGTCAGTTTCGAGTAATAAAAACTCTGTATAAGGGTTTCTGAGGCTTTAAAATTTTAAGACAGTAGGAAGTCTGATATTTTTCCCATGGAGCAGCTGGTAGATTTGAACTGCTGACCTTGAAGTTAGTGAATTCATAACCCATTATGCTACCTAGGCTCCTAAACTCAGGTGTTATTCCTTCCAATGTCTCCAAATTGAATTACTTCCTTCCTTGAACTACTTTGTTGTTGTTTTAGGTGCCATCAAGTTGGTTCCGACTCACAGCGACCCTATGTACAACAGAACAAAACACTGCCTGGTCCTGGGCCAACCACACATTCCTGCTATTCCTGAACCCAGTGCTTCTGCCACTGTGCCAATCTATCTCATTGGGGTCTTCCTCTTTTTCGCTGATCTTCCACTTTGACTTCTCAAGCTGACCTTTGAAATTTTCTGTTCAGGTCTTGTACCTCCTCATTTATTCCATTTGCATTAGCATCTCTACACTGGAAAGTAAGTTTCAAAGTCTCTTCTGATATCCATTTTGGTTTTTTCCTTCTTTCTTGTCTTCTTAATGAACTTTTGCCTTCTTCTTGTATGATGATCTCGATGTCATCCCACAGTTCTTCTGACCTTCTGTCTTTAGTGTCTAATGTATCAAATCTGTTCTTCAGATGATCTCTAAATTCAGGTGGGATATATTCAAGGTCATATTTTGGCTCTCATGAATTTGTTTTCATTTTCTTCAGCCTCAGTTTGAATTTGCATATGAGCAGTTGATAGTCCGTCTGCACCTGGCCTTGTTTTGGCTGATGATATGAAGCTTTTTCATCATCTCTTGACACAGTTGTAATCAATATGATGTCTGTGTATTCCATTTGGGGAGGTCCAAGAGAGTTTTCTTTTATGCTGTTTAAAAAATGTATTCACAATGAACAACTCTTACAAAATTCCATCTTGCAATTTCCAACATTGTTTCAATCACCAAGGCAATATTTTCCAATTACAGATCCTTCCTCTTTATTTACAACCTTTTCACTTTAATCACCATTAATTATCAATA
>NW_006408806.1:112266-114839 GCF_000296735.1 Chrysochloris asiatica | reverse complement strand
GAAGAAGTACAGCAAAAATGCTCCTTGGAAGTCAAGATGGTCCAATTTTGTCTCACACACTTTGGACAAATTATCAGGAGGGACCAGTACCTGTAGAAGGATATACCATGTTTGGTAGAGTGGAGGGTCATAGAAGGAGAGAAAGACCACCAACAAGATGGATTGGTATGATGGTAGCAGCAGTGGGCTCAAGCATAGCAGGGATTGTGGAGTTGGCACAGGACTAGATAGTGCTTCATTCTGTTATTCATAGGGTCACTATGAGTCAGTACTAACTCAATGGCACCTAAAAACAACAATTTATAACCTGTTTGGATTTTGTGTCTCTCATTAAATCATAAATAAAACAAGATAGTAATCTTGGTTTATTATCTTTTTATTTCCTCCTTTTATTAACATGTTCAGCACATAATAAAACCAAAATTAAACCAAATGCATTAAGTTTATTGTGATACGTGGTTACCCCCCATGTGTTACAAAATAGACTGTGCTCCATAAGGCTTTCAATGACTGATTTTTTCAGAAGTAGATCACTAGGACTTTAGTGTTGCCTCTGGGTGGGTTCTGACTTACATATCTAGTATTGACATAACACAACTGTTCCAAGTAGGTGGCTTTCACTAACTGAAATTTAGTGAAATTTCTCAGAGTTTGTTGTTGTCAGGTGCCGTCAAGTGGGCCCTGACTCACAGCAACCCTATGCATACCATAATGAAACACTGCCTGTTCCTGTGTCATTCTTACGTTGTTATGTTTGAGCTCATGTTGCTGCCATTATGTTAGTCCATCTCATTAGGGAGTCTTCCTCTTTTTTGATTACCTTCCACTTTACCAAGCATGTTGTCTTTCTCCAGGGACTGGTCCTTCCTGAAAACATGTACAAAGTATGAAAGATGAAGTCTTGCCACCCTAGTTTCTAAGGAGTATCCAACTTCATGTCTTCTAAGACAGATTTATTTGTTCTTCTATAAGTCCATGGTACTTTCAGTTTTCTTCATCGACACTGTAATTCACATGCATCAATTCTTCACCAGCTTTCCTTTTTCATTAGCCAATTTCACGTGCCCATGAGATGATTGAAAATTGGTTCAGGCACACCTTAGTCTGCAAAGTGACATCTTTAACACTTTCAAGAGATCTTTTGCAGCAGATTTGCCTAATGCAGTATGTTGTGTGATTTCTTGACTGCTGCTTCCATGAGTGTTGATTGGGGATCCAAGCAAAATGAAGTCTTTGACAACTTCAATCTTTTCTCAGTTTTTCATGATGTTGTTTATTGGTTCAGTTGTAAGGATTTTTGTTTCCTTTACAATGAGGTGTAATCTGTACTGAAGATTGTTGTCTTTTATCTTCATCAATATTTCCTGTCTTCCTGACTTATAGTAAGCAAGATTGTGTCATCTGAATATTGCAAGTTGTTAATGAGCCTTCCTCCAATCTTGATACCATGTTCTTCTTCATATGACCCAGTTTCTAGGATTATTTACTCAGCATGTAGATTGAGTATGCATGGTGATACAAGGATACAACCATGGCACAAATCTTTCTTAAATTTAACCATTTAGTATCCCTTTGTTCTGTTCTAACATCTACCTTTTGGTCTATGTGCAAATTCTCAGGAGCATAACTATGTTTTCTGGAGTTCCCATTCCTCACAATGTTATCCATAGTTTGTAATGATTCACACAGTCAAATGCCTTTGCATAGTCAATAAAGCACAAATAAACATCTTTTTGGTATTCTGTGCTTTTAGCCAAGATGCATCTGATGTCAGCAGTGGCACATCATGTTTAATGTTTTCTTTTGAATCTGACTTCAATTTCTGTCAGCTCCCTGCCAGTATATTATTGCAACCATTTTTAAAACTATCTTCAGCAAAATTTTGTTTTCATGTGGTATTAATGATACTATTTAGTGATTTATATATTCCCTGGGGTTGCTTTTCTTTGGAATGGGCACAAATATGTATATCTTCCAATTGATTAGGTAGCTGCCTTCCAAATTTCTTGTCCTACATGAATGAGCATCTCCAAGTGTTGCATCAGTTTATTGAAACATTTCAATTTGTATTTTGTCAATTCTTCTCATAGTTTGTTATTGTTAAGTGCTGTCAAGTTGGTTCTAATAGCCCTGTATAGTGTTTCCCACCCTGCAAATCTTTATGGGAGCAGAAAGTTTCATCTTTCTCCAGAGAGTGGCTGGTGGGTTTGAACTGCTGATCTTGAAGTTAATAATCCAGTCTTTATCTTGCAGGGCCACTAGTGCTCCTCACAGTTTGTAGATGTTGTGCTTCTTCAAGTCAGTGCTAACTCCTAATGACACTGTGTAGGGTTTCCTAGGTTGTAAATCTCTATAAAAGTAGAAAGCATAATCTTTCTCCTGTGGAGCAGATGGTGGATTCAAAGTGATGACCATGTGGTTAACAGCCCAGTTGTTATTGTTGAGTGCTGTGGAGTCAGTTCTGACCCATGGTAGTTATGTGCTGTGGAGTCAGTTCCGACTCATAGAGACCCTGTACAGGGTTTCTGAGGCTGTAAATCTTTATATGCGCAGAAAGCCTTTTCTTTCTCCCG
>NW_006408806.1:105918-111796 GCF_000296735.1 Chrysochloris asiatica | reverse complement strand
TGCTGACCTTGTGGTTCAAAGCAACTTTGCAGCTAGGGCATTAACCCACAGCGCCACACCAGGACGCCCATAGTTTAGGAGATGAAACTAGAATTTAGAGTGCCTGCTTTATGGGAAGGCTTTTTCTCTTTGTTGGCAATCAAGGAAGGTACTTGTCTCCTTTCAACATCTGTGGGTCCGGCAGTCCTTGCAGTCTCTATATGTCTTTGCATCAATCTTCCTGTCTGTGTAGGAGATTCTCAGCTCAGTGACACCACGTCCAAAGGACTTGCTCCACTCTTGGTTTATCTTTCTTGTTAGTTGTCAGGTCCTTCTTATTCTGCTTTATGTTTCTCTCCTATTATCCTTTCTAAGGTAAAAGGTGATGCAGACCAAACTCCAGGAAAGTTCCCTTTACATTGTATCAAGGATGTGGCCTGAAGGAGGCTTCTCACCTTAATCTCCTTACAATTGATTGACTGATCATTTCAGATCACATCATGAGGGATGATTATATAACTGCCAAGTCACTGAGAATCATGGCCTAACCAAATTGATATATATTTTGGGGGACATAATTTAATTCATGACAAGTTCAGACTTCCAAACTTCCAATGTGTAATTGTGCACTTAACTTTTGGCCCCAACTAGGGACTTGTTGATGAAGATCACAGACCATAGCTTTCGGTATGGGTTGCATTTCAATGTAAAGAAAACAACAATCTTCACCACTGAAACAATAAACAACATCCATATAAATGGAGAAAAGATTGAATTTGTCAAAGACTGCCAAAAGAACAAACAGATCTATGTTGGAAGAAGTACATCCAGAGAGCTGCTTGGGTTCCTGGATGGCCAGACTTTGTCTCTCATACTTCGGACATATTATCAGGAGGGACTGGTCACTGGAGAAGGATATCATGCTTGGTAAAATGGAGGGCCAGAGAAAAAGAGGAAACTCTCAGTGAAATGGATTGGCAAAGTGGCAGCATCAGTGGGCTCAAGCGTGGCCACAATTGAGAGATTGGCCCAGGACCAGGCAGTGTTTCATTCTGTTGTGCATAGGGTTGCTATGAATTGATATCGACTCGATGGCACCTAACAACTTGTTGTTGCTAAGTGCTGTCTTGTTGGTTCTGCTCATAGCAACCCTGTATAGGGTGTCCAAGGAGCAGCTGGTGGATTTGAATTGACAAACTTGTGGTTCACAGTCCAGTGCTGATCCTACAATGCCACACCAAGAGTCCAATCCAGGGACTAGAAGGTAAATATTTATTAAGCTGGGGTTACCTGAAAGCATAAAATAGACAATTTCCCTTGAAACATTGTGTGCTATGTATCCACTTAGTTCTTAAGTCTAAATAATTTTAAAATAAATTAAGCATGTAAAGAGTAATGTTTATTATTCCATGGCACCAAGATACCATTTAGTAGTAATAACATGATACATATGTTATTTTGTTCTAAAATCGTTCAAACTTTCCATATGGAAAAGTCATTTTTACTTTCTCATGGAAATGACAGAAGAGGCATTGCCATCTGGGATAACATTAAGTGCTGAATCCAAATAAATTTGATTACATCATTTCCAAGGAATCTAAGTCTCAAATTCTTCAGTCAACTATTTTTGCAGTTTCAAAATTATAGCACATATAGAGAGTTTATTTTATAATAATGAAATAATTAATTCTGATTGTTATCAGGAAGACCTAAGTTTAGTTTTTAAATACGAATTTAAGAGTTGTGGAAAATGAACCTTGCAATAAAACTGTTATTATAGTTAGGGTTAATAAACCAAATTAATTGCTATAAACCTTGTCTTTCAATAGTTCTGTTTTTCTTTTCTATCATCTGCTTCCATCCTTTAAAACTTGAGAGAAATAGAGTACAGTTATGGAACTTTAGCTTTCCATCAATGAATAAGAAAAATGACTGATTTTTATCACACATGTTAATTTTGCTCCCTTTCAAAGTTTTTTTTTATAATGGCAAAGACTTAAAAAATTAACCTGTGAATAACCACTTCTGCCTTAATTCTAAGCCATAAGCCATAGGTGTATTTATTACATTTTTAGTGGAGGTTGCTTTCATATAACATAAAATTAACCATTGTAAAGTGAACAACCACCAGTCGTCTATCAGTTTGTCATACTGTGGTGGCTTGTATGTTGCTGTGATTCTGGAAGTTATGTCACAGGTATTTTAAATACCATCAGAGTCACCCATGGTTGACAGGTTTCAGATGAGCTTCCAGACGAAGACAGACTAGGAAAGGAGAGATGAACTGATGAAGATCAAAGAACACTGCCTTCAATATGGATTTCATCTCAGTGTAAAGAAAACAAAAATCCTCACCACTGGACCAACAAACAACATTCTTATCAATGGAGAAAAGACTGAAGGTGTCAAATACTTCATTTTTCTCGAATCAACCATCCACACTCACGGAAGCAGCAGTGAAGAAATCAAACAACGTAATGCATTAGGCAAATCTGATGCACAAGACCTTTTTTAAAGTGCCTAAGGGCAAAGATGTCAGCTTGAGGACTAAGGTGCTCCTGACCTAAGCCATGGTATTTTCAATAACTTCATATGCATGTGAAAGTTGGGCAGTGAATAAGGAAGACTGTAGAAGAATTGATGCATTAATGATGTTGGAGGAGAATCGTGAAAGTATCACGGACTACCAAATGAACAAATAGGTCTGTGTTGGATGAAGTACAGCCAGAGTGCTTCTTGGAAGCCAGGATGGCCAGAGTTCATCTTTCATACTTTGGACATGTTGTCAGAAGGGACCAGTCACTGGAGAAGGATAGCATGTTTGGTAAAGTGGAGGGTCAGAGAAAAAGAGGAAGACCCCCAACTAAATGGATTGGCAAAGTGGCAGTATCAATGGCTCAAGCATAACAACAATGTGAAATTATCCCAGGACAGGGCAGTGTTTTGTTCTGTTGTGCATAGGGTCACTATGAGTCGGAATTGACTTGATGGCACCTAATAGCAACAACAACAACCAAGTGTACAAATCAGTTGCATTTAGCATTCACAGTGTTGTGCAACCACCACCTTTATCTAGCTTCAAATTATTTTCTCACTCCAAAATAAAACATCATACCAATTGAGAAGTTACTTCCTATTTGCCTCTTGCACCAGTCTCCTTTTAATTTCTTTGAATTTACCTGTTCTGGATATTTTACGTAAATAGAATTATGCAAAATTGTGATCCTTGTGTCTGGTAGCTTTCATTTAGCATAATGTTTTTAAGAGGAACCTTAGTAGCACAGGTTTAAGTACTTGGTTGCTAACTATAAGGTTGGTGGTTTGAACTCCCAGGCAGTCATAAGAGAAAAGACCTGGTGATATGCTTCCATAAAGATTGCAGCCCAGGAAATCTTATGGGGCATTTCTACTCTGTCACATGGGGCTGCCATGATTTGAAAATCAACTCTAAGACACAACTTTAAAAAAAATTTTTTTTATGACCTTTACCTATGTTGTAGCATGTATCTATATATACGCAAGCAATGGAAACGTGAGTAGACTTGGAGAGGAAGAGAGTAAGGCATAATCCCCAGACTCTAGATAATTCAGTCTTTCTGTGTAGGCAACCTGAAACTAGCATCTGGACTTGATATCAATGAAAGTTTAAAAACATTGATGAATAGACAATCTGTAACTAAAGTTAAAATTGTTTAAAATGATCAAACTCTAAATTTTAAAAACCTTTGCAAATTCTTTGTTTACTTCTTATGTTTCCTTTTTAGGTTCTTAGTGAAATCATTTTAAATGAATTTTAAGTTTCCACCCAAGGCAACTATTTCATTTTATTTGTTTGTTTCCACAGAATTGGGTCCTGAATTGGGCCCAGATTGCTTGAAACTTCAGTTTATTTCAGTACTGGAGATAAACAGACATATAAACAAAATACAGATATTGAGATATAGATATTGTACAAATAATTTAGATATTGTACAAATATCAAGATCCTTAGTTCACAAATTGATGAAGTCAGGAGAAGCTTCCTAGAATTAATGAATAATCTTAGAATAAGTAAATAAGTGTGAACATGGATTTTTCAGGCAAAAGATCAAGCAAAGTAAAGGTTGGTAGTCTGAGAAAAATGTATAAATTTTCATCTGTTTGGAGCATAAAATGGAGTCCTGATGTGATGCTGTAGGATAAACACTGGACTGAGCGGTCATTTGAACCTGAAGGTCAGTGGTTCAAACTCATGAGTCACTCCTTGACAATTTTATACAGGGTCACTATGAGTCGGATATCTTGTGTGGTAAAGTGGAGGGTCAGAGAAGAAGAGGAAGACCCCAAACGAGATTGATGAGCACAGTAGCAGCATCAATGGGTTCAAACACAACAACGATTGTGAGGTTGGCCCAGGATTTGGCAGTGTTTCATTCTGTTAAGCATAGGGTTGCTATGAGTCGGTACTGACTCGATGGCACCTAACAAGAAGAAGAAGAACAACAACAAATAAGTCGGAAGGCACTTAATGACACTTAACAACAGCAACAACATGGTTGATTGTGGTAGAAGGGGCAGAGGCCAGGAAATGAGTGTCTTAGTGGGGAGTAGGAAAGACCTTGGACTTACTTTTTTGCTGGAAAGAAAACCATTAAATAATATTTAAGGATAAACAAAAAGTCAAGAGTATGAATTGGAGGAGAGCAAGATTACAGCTGAGAAAACCAATTCATAGGTCATTACACAGTCCACATGAGAGATTATAGGGCTAGAATGGATGGATGTAAAAGAAATAAAGAAGAGGAACTGAATTAAGAAAGTTTTAGAAGTAAAATCAGAAGAAATTAAGGATAGTAGGAAGAAAGAGGCCAAACAAAAACTATATTGAGTGCTTTGTGTTTGATGATATGGATAATTAAAGTTATTTTGTTACTAGCTGAGAGAGCAGAGACAGAAGGTAAGAAAAGTCTGAGGGCAAAATTGTGAATGTAATATTGTTCATCAGGGCATCCAAGCACGCTCAGAAGGGACATGTGTTTCAGAGGTTTGAGGAAAGGTTAAATCTCAAGAAACAGGCTTGATGAAATGTGGTAGATGATACCATCACTCAGGAAAAACATACAGGATAAGAAGAGCTAAGGATTAGCTTTTGAAGAAAAATGCCAAATAATGATTAGAATATTGAAAATAGAAACAAGAGTGAATGTCATGGGAGCGAAGGAGGAGGATGGCCAATTGCCATAGAGAAAGTCATTTAATAACCAAAGACTGAAAGTTATTCTTAGGACATTGTGCAGTTATCACAAATCATTCATTGAGATCCAAACAGATTAAGGTCATGGATGATGATGATGATGATGATGATAATGATAATAATAATAAATAAGGACAGCAAATATTTATGAGCACTTGCCATATGCCAGGCATAGTTCTAAGTGTTTATGGGATTTCTCTTCAAGACTTACCTTTGGAAGTCGAATTCATTTTAGATCTGTTTCTCAGATGTCTCACAGAACTCTCCATGGTTCAAAGTCCTTGAAAGTTATTGTTTTTTGCACTATTTGACTAATCTGAAGCAGAGAGTGGTTAGTTATGTTTTGTTTCTTTCTATGTTCTTTCTCTTTTTTAGTCTGTGCTTAGAGGTTGCATCTGTTTCATTGAACTATAAACACACATCGTTGTAGGCTCTGGCAATACAGTGAAGTACAGCAGTGATCTTCAAACTTGACAAGTTCTACTTTATTTGTCAGAAAATTTCCATTGTTTATTACTTTCTAAAGCATATAATTCTATTCCACTTAACCCCACATCATTTTATTCTAATGTAAAAGTAGCGTAGTGGTTACGGATCTGGCTGCGAACCTCAAGGCCAGAAGTTCGAAACTAACAGCTGTTCCACCAGAGAAAGATGAGGCTTTCT
>NW_006408806.1:103038-105742 GCF_000296735.1 Chrysochloris asiatica | reverse complement strand
GATCAGTCCATCACACCTCATGCTAAAGAATTATGTCTATGAAATTGAAATTGGATTTTTAAAAAATTTCCTATAACCGTAAGGCTTGAAACATCAATGTTTTTCTTCTGGATTATGTTGCAACTATGATTATTGTTATTACACAACTGATCAATGCAAGATAGTTATATTATACATCATGAGAAGTATTGAGCATAGAAAGTAAAATTTTATTGGAAATACATATCTACATATCTTAGAAATACATGTCTCAGATCTGGATATTTTCTTCAATTATTTAATTATAAATGAATAAATGTTACTAGTGCTATTTTAAGAGAGATTTCAGCATGGATTCTTTCTAATTCTTGTTTCTTAAATCAGAATTTTTCAAATTTGTTGACTTCAGGACTCCTTTACAAATTTAAAAATTATTGAGTGTCCCAAAGAAGTTTTGTAACAGCTAGTCTCAGGATTTGTTACTCTGTCCAACAAATACGATAATTTACTTTAACTGCTCAAACCTTCACTTCCAAAATATTTTGATTATTGGGGTTGTAGAGGGAGTACAACAAGCATGTTCTTTTGAAGCAAAGATGGCAACACTTTTGTCTCATTTAATTTGAACATGTTGTTAGAAGAAATCAATTGTTGAAAAAAAACCAACAACATTATAAAGATAGTAAAGTTGAGGGTCAGTGAAAAAGATGGTAAAGTTGATGGCAGACCATCAATGAGATGGTTTGACACAGTAGCTACAACAATGGGCTTAAACAAACAACGATTTCAATGATGGAAAATGCTTGCATCTGTGTATACGTTGTTGTTGTTAGGTGCCATCGAATCGGTACTGACCCATAGCGACCTTATGCACAACAGAATGAAACACTGGCCGATCCTGGGCCTACCTCACTACTGTTGCCACACTTGAGTCCATTGATGCTGCCACTTGGCCAATCCATCCCATTAGGGGTCTTCCTCTTTTTCTCTGACCCTCCACCTTACCAAACATGATATCCTTCTCCAGCAACTGGTCCTTCCTGTCAATATGTCCAAAGTATGAGAGACAAAGTTTGACCATCTTAGCCTCTAGGGAGCTGTGTATATATGTATGTGTATATGTCTGCTTCTGTGAAGATTATAGCCAAGAAAACCCTATGGGGCAGTTCTACTCTGTTACACAGAGTTGACTTGACATAAACCAACAACAACAATACATATGAGAATAAGTCAAAAGTATTGCTACAAAAGTATAGAAACCTTTATTAAACAAAAACATAGAAAATGTGAAGCTATTGTTTTTTGACATATCCTCCAGCTAGGACTATTGTATACACTTCTGAAGGCAATGTTTCCATTTTTCTTACCCTACCCCAAGGGATTCCATGTTCTTTGATTTACAGCACACATCAAAATGGCATACTTGATGGACTCAAATCATTTTATTTTAAAAATGTGCTTTGAGTTTGGGGAACAAAAAGAAATCTGAAGAAGGTTAGGACTGTAGGTTTGATGAAAATTTCCTATTGAAATTCTTGTAGAATAAAGTTGTTTCGTGTTGTCCAGTTGGTTCCAACACATAGTGACCTTGTATATGATTCTGAGAAGCTGCTGGTGGGTTTGAATGGCTGATCTTGCAGTTAGTGACACATCTGGAAAAAGACCAGAAAAGTTGCACTGAGGAAATGTTCTTTTCCCATTGCAACAGTGTACCTGCTCATTCTGTAGAATAGAACGGGCTATTCTACAAGAATTTCATATTTTTAAAATTGAAGTTCAGAGTGAAAAAAAAAAATGAAATTCTTGTAGAATAGTTCTAGTTATTCATGAAGAATGAACAGGTGCACTGTCGTGATGGGAAGAAAAGCTTCCTCAGTGAAATTTTCCTGTTTTTTGTGTTGTTTTATTCTTCAACAATGCAGTTTTCCATTTCTTTAAAACTTCTACTTAACAAACTCTGGTGAATGGCCTGTATACTTCATGAAAATCTATCCACAATACCTCTTTGCAATTACCAGTTGTCATACATCCTAAATTGATCTCTCTGCTTTGAATTGAGCTGCTCAGCAGATCCCCTTAGAGACTACTGTTTTGATTGGGCCTTTTTTTAAAAAAACAAAAACAAAAACAACAACATTGTGACATCTAATGAAGCTGAGAGAGTTTGTCTGTAGCCATCCACTGATAGCAGAGCCATGTTTGGTATTGCTGTTAAGTGCCTTGGAGTTGGTTCTGATTCATAGCAACCCTGCGTGGGTTTCCAAGGAGCAGTTGGTGGGTTTGAACCACTGATCTTGTGGTTAGCAGTCCAGCGCCCCACCACATGTTCAGAGATACATTTAAACACATTTTATTTGAAATAAACCATGTGTGTATTGAACTGGATCCCCAGTAGCAATAAATCTTGACTTACCCTCAAATATATATAAGGAGTTGTGGTAGCAAAGTGGTTATTAGTCAAGCTGCTAACCTTAAGGTCAGCAGTTAGAAACTCCCAGTGGTTCCATGGGAGAAAGATGAGACTTTCTGCTCCCATAAAGATTTACAGCCTTGGAAACTGTATACAGGGTTGCTATGAGTTGGAACCCATTCCAGAGCACATAACAGCACAGGATGTGAGGAAGCTGACAGCTGCATCTTTGTTTCATTGAGCAGCTAGTGAGTTTGAACTGATGATCATTTTGTTAGCAACTAAGCATGTAACCACTACACCAACAGAGTTACA
>NW_006408806.1:101402-102158 GCF_000296735.1 Chrysochloris asiatica | reverse complement strand
AATAAAGCTTTCTATGATTTTATAGCAATACTTTTTTTTACTTATTTGTTGTTAGGTGTCATTAAGTTGGTACAATTTTTACTTACACGAGGCAGGAAATTTTTGACCCCACCTCCTACATGTAGGTGGGCAAGGATGAGGATGGAACTTGAGAGAATCTGCAAGTTGTATGTAAGAATTAGAACTTAATCCCCAAGTAAATGGGAGTTAATGAAGGTTTGTAAAGAAAATTGTTGGGTTTGCATATTTTCACTTATTTGATGAACAGAGTAACATATCTTGAGAACAGAACTTATAAAACTTCTTGTTCAAAGTTTTCTACTTTTTCCACTTCTAGGGCATGTTCCTTAGCTCTCTCTATGAATTTAAAAAAAGCATTTCAATAATACTGATTTCAGAATACCTAACGGTTTAAACACAGATCAATAGCAGCACCTGTAGAACAGGTAATCATTCCTTTACTAATGTGTAGTCAAGCAGAAGATTCCCCTTTTCCTTCAGGCTACAGAAATCTTCAGTGTTCTTTTTGAACCTTTTATTGTGAATTGAGTGAAGGTTTACAGAGCAGATTACCAGTTTTACATTCAACAAACCATACACTTTTTAATCTCAATGAATTCAATTCCCTGCATGCAACAGCAGCTATCTTACTTTCTCCCTATTTGGTTCCTATTCCCATTCTACTTTCCTTCCATCCTTCTTAACTTTGTCCAGGAGTGGAGGATCCTGAGACTATCAAGGGAGACTAGTGGAGTG
>NW_006408806.1:97666-99012 GCF_000296735.1 Chrysochloris asiatica | reverse complement strand
CACGCCCTCGTCTTGAGTTTCTGGCAGTTCCCTGTGAATGTGCTACTATTGGAGTCATTTTATTATTATCTTCAGCAAAATATTATTTACATGTGATATTGATGATATTCTTTGATGATTTCAGCATTCTTTTGGGTCACTTCTTGTTAGAATAGGCACAAATATGGATCTCTTCCAATCATTTGGCAAGGTAGATATCTTCCAAATTTCTTTGCATAGATGAGTGAACACCTCCAGTGCTACCCCGATTTGGTGAAAGATTTAGATTTGTATTGTATCAAGCCTAAGCCTTGTTTTTCATCAATACCTTATATGCAACTTGGACTTTGTCCTAGAGTTCTTGGTCATATGCTGCTTCTTGAAATATGTGAACATTTACCATTTCTTTTTGATATGATGACTCTGTGTATACCTCCCATTTTATTTTGATTCTTTCTGCTTCATTCAATGTTTTGCCTATAGAATCCTTCAATATTAGAAGTCAAATTCTGATTTTTTTTCTTCAGTTCTTTCAGCTTGAGAAATGCTGAATGTGTTCTTTCATTTTGATTCTCTAGCTATAAGTCCTGATGTACTACATTGTAATACTTGACTTTTGCTTTTGAGTTGCCTATTGAAACTTTCTTTTCAGTTCTTTTATTTATTTCTTCAATTTACTTTAGCATCTTTATCCTGGAAAGCAAGTTTCAGAGTCTCTTCTGACATCCATTTTGGTCTTGTCATTTTCTCCTTACTTTTTAATGACCTTTTGTTTTCTTCCTGTATGATGTTTTAATGTCATCCCATAACTCTTCTAGTCCTTGTACTCTAGTGTCAAATGCATCCAATCTGCTTGAGATGGCCTATAAACTCAGTTGGGATATGTTCTAAGTCCTATTTTGGCTCTTACGAACTTGTTATAATTTTCTTCAGCTTTGACCTGAATTTGCATATGAGCAATTGATGGTATATTCCACAGCCTGATCTGGGTCTCATTTTGGCTCATAATTTGGAGTTTTTTCACCATCTCTTTCCACAGATATTGCCAAATTGGTTTCTGTGTATTCCATTGGGTGAGGTCCATGTGCATAATCACCTTTTTTCGTTTGTTTGTTTGAAACAGTATTTGTAATGAATAAGTCATCGGTCTTGCAAAATTCTATCATGCAATTTCCAGCACTATTTCTATCACCAAGGCCATATTTTCCAACTAATGATTCTTCCTTCTAACCTTTGTATTCCAATTATCAGAATGGATGTCAGAAGAGACCCTGAAATTTGCTCTCCAGCATAGGGATGCTAAAGCAAATGGAAGAAATGAGAAAGTACAAGAGCTGAACAGAAAACTTCAAAGATCAGCTCAAGAA
>NW_006408806.1:80512-90278 GCF_000296735.1 Chrysochloris asiatica | reverse complement strand
AAAAGATTGAAGTTGTCAAGGACTTCATTCTTCTTGGGTCAACTGTCAGCACTCATGGAAGCAGCAGTCAAGAAATCAAATGACATATTGCATTAGGTAAATCTGGTGCACAAGAGCTTTTTAAAGTATTGAAGAGCAAAGATGTCAGCTTGAGGACTAAGGTGTACCTGATTCAAGCCATGGTATTTTCAATAACCTTATATGCATGTGAAAGCTGAACAGTGAATAAGGAAGACCATAGAAGAATTGATACATTTGAGTTATGGTGTTGGAGGAGAATATTGAACGTGCCAGGGGCTGCCAAAAGAACAAATAAGTCTGTGTTGGAAGAAGTGCAGCCAGAGTGCTCCTTGCAGTCCAGGATAGCCAAATTTTGTTGCTCATACTTCAGACATATTGTCAGGAGGGACCAGTCACTGGAGAAGGATATCATGTTTGGTAGGACAGAGAGTCAGAGAAAAAGAAGATGACCCCCAACAAGATGGATTGGCAAAGTGGCAGCATCAATGGGCTCAAGCTTGGCAACAATTGTGAGGTTGGCCCAGTACCAAGTAGTGTTTCATTCTGTTGTACATAGGGTCACTATGAGTCGGTACCAACTTGATGGCACCTAACAACAACAGCAACAGGGGTGGAAGGCAGGGGAGAATGATTCACTGACTAGAGGGTAGATACATGTTAACTCAGGTGATGGAGAGGGCAATATACAAGAAGCAGGAAGGTAGCAGATGAATAATGAAGATAGGTGAAGACACAGGGATACATGGGATAAACGGAATAAAGATAAGTAGTGACATATACACAACCTTGGAACAACAGTTCTGTGCATAGATACATGGAGAGAGATATAGGCTGGATGGTCAAGGGAAGAAAAGTGGGATATATATATATATATATTATATTCCATATATGTGAGTTTGAATAATGTTTGTACATGAGTATTTACTTTTCTTGCAAACAAAACTATGAATATGGTGGAACATACAGCAAGGAAAATAATGAAACCTTCCTGGATATTATCAAACATCTTAAGGCAATGAATTGATGATCCTAGGGCATACCATGGTAAAGTGGTACAGCATAATCCACAAGGACTAGGTTGTACATTCTGCTTGGGTGAGTAGTGTCTGGGATCTTGAAAGCTCATGAGCAGCCACCTAAGGTGCAGCTATTGCTCTGTCCATGTGCAGAAGAAAGAAGAGTGATACAAATTGAAAAGGTTTTGAATCAGTTTGTCCAATGGAACATATTATCCTCACTCTTCATTACTCTGAGACCAGAAGAACTTGATGGTGCCTGGCTATCACTACCAAATGTCTGAAAGAATCATATTAGAAGATCCTACATAGAGTAGGAGAAAAATATGGATCAAAATTCAAAATTAATTATGAAAAAAAGATACTGGTTTACTGGTCAGAAAAAGACCGGAGGAACTTGAGACCATGGCTCTGGCCTATCTTTTAGGCCTGAAAGGAACTCATCCTCAAGACCCAATTTTCTGTCAAGCAGTATAGGTTCATGGGGGTGGAAGTGCACAACACAATAAGGTATGCTCCCAATGGACTCACTCAAAATCAAAAGGGCAACATACAAGGAACAAAGTTGAAATGGGGACAGGAAGGTGGGTGGGATGCAAATAGGAACCATGGGGAAGAAGCAGGGTAACTGTTGTTACATTGAGGGGATTGTAATCACTGAGATGAAATGATGTGTATAATTTGTTAAGTGTAAAGCTGATGATCTTGTCTGTAATCCTTCAATCAATTCACAATAAAAAGTTTAAAAAATACATGTAATGGCTCTTCAGTAATGCTTGTTTCATTCTAATAATGCCTCTCAGCAATGTTTTTCTTTTCAAGGAGCCTTTATTTTGCAGGTCATGGTCCATAGTGATGCAAATAGATTGCACTACATTAAATGAAAGGTTGATGGCTTGAGCTTACCCAATGGCATGGAGAAAGAAAGCCCTGGAAATCTGCTTTCATGAGTATTATACCCAAGAAAACCTATGGAGCAATTCTATTCTGTAACACAGGGCATCACCATGCATTAGAATGGAAGGCTAAGGGCATTTGTTTTTGTTTATTTTGTATGTCAGTGCTATGTTGTGAATAAGGTGGAATATAAAGATAAATATAACAGGAACCCTGCCCTTAAGAGGAACAGATAAATACATTCACAACTAATTAGAGCTGCATTTCTCAAATGATATTTACCATTTTTCAGATATTTAAAAATATTGGCATCCAAAAGAAATTTTATTTGCATAGATTATATCTTTATTTACATTTCAACTAAGAATAAAATCTGAGAAGATTTAAAATGAAAAACTATAATAATAGAACATTCCTGTTACTGCCTCCTGTCCTGTGTTATTGTTTTTAGATGCTGTTGAGTCACTTCCTACTCATAGTGACCCTATGTACAACAGAATGAAACCCTGCCTGGTCCTTGCCATCTTCACAATTGTTGTTAAGCTTGAGCTCATTGTTGTTGCCACTAGTCAATCCATCTCATTGAGGGTCTTCCTATTTTGTGCTGACCCTCCATTTTACCAAATATTATGTCCTTCTTTGGTAACTGGTCCTTCCGGATAGCATGCCCAGGGCACCAGAGTCAAATCTCTCCATCATTGCTTCCAAGGAGCATATGGCCATACTTCTTCCAAACCACATTTTTCTGTTCTTCTGTTCTTCTGTCAGTCTATTGTACATGTTATTCTTCTCCAACACCACAATTCAAATACATCGATTCTTCTTTAGTCTTCCTTATTCTTCATCCAGCTTTCACATGTATATGAGACAATTGAAAATACCATGGCTTGGGTCACATGCACCTTAGTCCTCACAGTGAAGTCTTGGCTCTTCAACACTTTGAAGAGGTCTTTTGCATCAGATTTGCCTAAGGCAATATATCCTTTGGATTCTTGACTGTTGCTTCCAGGTCTTTGATAACTCCAATCATTTCTCCTCCATTTATCATGATGTATTTTATTGGTCCAGTTGTGGAATTTTTTTTTTTTCACATTTAGATGCAATCACTCATATAGGTACCTGACATGTATAATTTTAAGACAATCAATTCTCTGAAACCTTACTTCCTTATGTGTATTTTTCATAAAATTGAGTTGTCATAAATAAATCTATGTTCACAAAGTTCATCTTTCATTTTTAAAGGACAAAAATCCCTACTCATTTGATATCTTACTAAAATGTATTGCCCTGGAGGCTAAACATATTTGGATGCCTAGAAAAGGAGTCCTGGTGTGGCGCTGTGGGTTAATGCGTCAGACCGCAAAGCCATTTGAACTTGCAAGGTCAGTGATTCAAGTTCACCAAAAGTAGAGAATGCCGGAAAGATGTTTACCTGTGCTTTATTGACTATTCAAAGGCTTTCGATTGTGTATATCATGACAAGCTTTGGATAACATTGCAAAGTATGAGTATTCCTGAACACTTAGTTGTGTTCATGAGGAATATGTATATGGACCAAGAGGCAGTTGTTCGAACAGAGCATTAATGTGATTTGTTTCACATTTAATTTATATTATTCAATATAGTAATTAAAGTATGTTTTTTACGAGTCAGGTCATGAAACATTTATTCAAATAATGTTTGATTCTCACTTTATATGATTATAAAAATGTTAATATTGTGTGGCATTGTGGGTTAATACGCTGGACTGCAGAGTTGGTTTGAACGACAAGGTTGGTGGTTCAAGCTCACCAACCGCTCCTCAAAAACCTTATACAGGGTTGCTATGGGTCGGAACTGATTTGACGACAGTTACCAACAACAACACTAGCAAAAGATAAAATTACAAACTGTGGTGCTGTGGGTTAGTGCGCTGGACTGCAAGATCGGTTTGAACCACAACTTCAGCTGTTTAAGCTCACTAGCTGCTCCTCGGAAACCCTATATAGGGTTGTTTTGAATGGGAACTGACTCGATGACACTTAATAACAACAACAATGACTATATTTCCACATGAGAGGATCCAATACCATGATTTGACAGGACACAGGTTGAGGGAAAAATTGCCTTGACCTCACTCCCCACACTTAGTTCTGCATACGTCTCTCCATTGCTGAGCAAAATAAAAGGTCGGAACTCAAGGGAACCAACCCATCAGTAGAAGACCTTATGGGTCAGCCTACTAGAATATAAAGAAAAGTGAACAAGAGTGAAATGAGAATCCATGAAAAGATTGTGAAATAGCTAGAAATTGCAAAACTGAATGACTTTAACGACTTTAATGACTTTAAGCCTGAGACCTCTGAGGGGCAATTTCCATGGCATTTCTCCACATCTTGTGATACTTTTTGCTCCAGACTACTTTCATAAAGATATTTGTATAATAAACAGTCTTGGAAGATAGAAATAACATAACTCTTAAGAGCAGAGGGCAAATTTGTTTTTTGAGCAAATAATAAAGATAATATCTTTTGCAGAATAAAAGTGGGTAGATTTTCTAGCAGCCCCTTTAAAGACTTGGATTTCTTAGGCTTGGAGTTTTTAAACTATGACACAAATCCACTGCAGGCTCAGAATTCACCTGGACCACTCCACGATACCCCATGAGACTTGGCAAGAATGGAAAAATAATATAAACATGAAGTTCATACTGTCTGAGCTGTTTGCAATAAAGTTCTTTGTCTCTGATGCATGAATCATATGGAACTAACATTTTACTAGTGAGGTACAAATCTACAGCACATGCTACTAAGAGCCCTGATAGCACAGTAGGATAAGTCTTGAGCGATTAGCAGAAAGCTCAGCAGTTGGAATTTACTAGCTGTTTCTTGGGAGAAAGCTGTAGTAGTCTGCTTCCCTGAGAATTATAATTGTTAGGTGTCATTAAGTTAATTTCCACTAATAGTGCCCTATGTACAACAGAATGATACACTGCTTGGTCCTTTGTCATCCTTAAAATTGTTTGTGTGTTTGGGCCCGTTGTTGCAGGTACTATGTCAATCCATCTGATTGAGGGTCTTCCTCTTTGTGCTAACCATCTACTTCATCAATCATGATGTCCTTCTCCAGGAACTGGTCTCTCTTGTACAAACTAACTGAGAAGAAGTCACATCATCCTCACATCTAGGTTACATTCTGAATGTACCTCTTTCAACACCACTTTATTAATTCTTCTGGCAGTTCATGGTATATTTAGTATTATTTTCCAACACTATAATTAAAGGCATCAATAATTCTTCAGTCTTCCTCATTCATAATCCAGTTTATATGTGCACATAAGATTTTTGAGACTAGCATGCCTTCAGTCAGATATATTTTAGTGTTCAAAATGACATCTTTGCTTTCTAACGTTTTAAAGAGGTCACTAGCTGCAGATCTGTGCAATGCAAGAAGTCATTTGATTTATTGACTGCTGTTTCCATGGGCATTGATCATGGATTCTAATAAAATTAAATCCTTGGCAATGGTAATGTTTTCTCCTTGGTGGTGGTGGTGGTTATGTGCCGTGGAGTCAGTTCCAACTCATAGCGACCTTGTAACAGGGTTTCCGAGGCTGTAAATCTGTACGGGAGCAGAAAGCCTCATCTTTCTCCCATGGAACAGCTGGTAGTTGAACTGCTGACCTGGAGGTTCACAGCCCGATTGGTAACCACTACACTACCAGAGCACCTTGTATCATGATATTGTTTATTTGTCCAATTGTGAGGAGTTTTGCTTTCTTTATGTAAAGGCATAATCTATACTAAGTCCTGTAGTCTTCAACATTTATAAACCCTTCAAGTACCCTTCACTTTCAGCAGGCAAGATTGTGTTGTCTGCATATCATCAGCAAAGATTTCATAGGGCAGTTCTATTCTGTTCTGTAGAGTTGGAATTCACTGTTCAGCAAGGAGGAATTTTTTGGTAAACATAGCATGTTATTTAGTAGTCATGCTTTCACTGTCTTTGAGAATTCTGTAAAAGATTTGAAGGGAGGAACTTCACCTTCCTTGGAATAATCTGAAAGAAAGAAAGAATAAGGAAAAGAAGAAAGAGAGAGAGAAAGGAAGAAAGAAGAACGAAGGATAGGAGTTTTTTCTTCTTGACTCTATCCTTTAGCTATTCACCTCAAACAAAAATTACCTCTGTGGATATATACCTCTTTCATCATTTTTATTTGCATAATAAGGTATCTTGTTGACTACTCAAGAAACCAGACACCACGCTTTGAAGTATAGTGTTTCATCCAAATATAAAAGTGGAAAAATGATCTTGTGTAGATTAGTGCTGACCAAGACAGACAAAAGGAGGTGAACGAGAGGCCACGTGAATGCGCATCAGTCTTGTATTTCAATATAATAGTTAACAAATCCATTTGCATGTCAAATAATTCTTAATTGTATTCTTTCCATACACCTGAATGGGGAGCTAATTGAGTTTTCATCTGATTAATCACTTTAAAAATCCTTAGTAATAGATCATTATGTGATTGTTTTTGTCATAAAACTGGAAAGCAGTTTTGAGTAATGGGTGACAATTCTCTAACAAACCTGCTATTATTCCCACTTCATTGTTTCTGTGAATTCAGTTATTTAGCTTATAAAATGATAAAACAGAAAACTATATTTAGATCCATACAAAATCCTGTCAGTTTATTTATAAACACTTTACTTGATTGGGGAAGACAAGTTCATTTTTGTTATTAAGATGTACACTTACAATAAAATTACATTTTTAAGCTTAAATTTGTATTAAATTTGTAATATTATATATTAAATTTTTGACATAAGTTATTTTATCAATTATGATCTAATAATAATTATAAAATAATTCAGCCTAAAAGAAATATTTAAAGATTTGAAGATTTTGGTTATAAGGAAGAAAACAAACGTAAAATTTATTGTCATATTATTGCTATAGAAAAGTGTGACAAAGTAATCAATGGTGGTGGTGGTGGTTGTGTGCTGTGGAGTCTGTTTTGACTCATAGCAACCCTCTATAGGGTTTCTGAAGCCACATATCTTTGTTGGATTTATAGCAGAAAGCCTCATCTTTCTCCAGCAGAGTGGCTAGTGGATTCAAACTGCTGACCTTTCTGTTAGTAGCCCAACACATAACCCACTATGTCACCAAGTCTCCTTAAGTGATCAGTAAAAGACACAAAAGTATGAAATATTATATAAATAAGATAAAACTCTGTGGATATGTAAAACAGAGTTACCGATTGAAGTAAAAACAAGAAAGATACAAATTTTCATTACTGAGCAACAGTTTTCCCATATGTTACTCTGCAGAATGGTCACTTTGTAAGAAAAGCTTGGAAATTTGCTTTTAAAAAATCGGTCAGTGAAAACCCTGTGAAGCATAACTCTACTCTGACACACATAGAGTCAGCATGAGTTAGAGTTGATTCCTTAGCAACTGTTTTATTTGTGTGTTTTTTTAAATCACATTTTACGGTACTTTTGTTGTTGTTGTTAAGTACCATTGAGTTGGTTCCAACCTGTAACGACCTAGTATAGAGTTTTCGAGGAGCTGCTGATGAATAAAGCCAGTTCACTCTAACTCATAGTGAGTCCCTGTGTGTCAGAGTAGAAGTTGACTCCAAAGACTCTTTAATAGCTGATTTTTTTTTTTATTTTTTAATGCTTTATTGTGAATTATGTTATAGTTTACATGGGAGAACATCAGCTTCACATTGATCCCGTCATATATTGTTTCCTTGCCATGGTTACAATCCCTTCCATGCATCATCGATTAACCAAAGGGCATACCCCGCAAGCCTGCCCCCCTGTCGTCTGCACATTGCCCCTCTCTCTGTCCAGGTCCAAAGTCCCCAGCCACTCCATCTCCCCATGTCATTGCCTCTACTTCCATCCCTGGCATCACTGCTTCTCTGGGTAGAGTTCCATTCTCTGCTCTTCTCCTTTGATGCTCTAGGGACCTCCATTTCTAGACTGAAAGATTAATCACTCCTTTCCCTTTGCCCCAAAATGTCAACCTTTACATTTCCAGCCCTTACAATCAGTATCACAAGGGACCTATCTGCATCTCCTTTTATCATCCTTGACTAAGCAGAATGGATACCACTCAGTGCAGGTTTCACCTTGCTTCACACCCTCTGAATCTAGGTTCCCTCTTGAAAGCTTGTAAGCCAATCACTTCTTGCCTCTGTAGCTGCCCCATTCTGGATAGCCAATGCCCAAGTTGCCCATCCTTGTCTTCTCCATGTGTGATGGAGGTAGGAATGATCCTCACTGTGAAGATTTGTTCACTCTTTTGAGCTATTGCTTCCATTGGTGTGTGTCAAGTTCATCAAATAGTGTCAGATTATTCTTTTTTCCCCCTCTTCTTTCTGTTTGAACTCTGATCATCCAGCCATTGAAGCCAGGTCAAGTGGGTATTATCTGCACGTGTGGGTATACTTATGCCCTCTCTTCTTATCAGCTGGATGTTTCATTCTTCACTCTAGTCCTCTGTGGCCATGTCGCTGACTCTGGGTCCAAGAGTACCCTGGACTTGGCACACTGCTGGCCAACCAGGTCTCCATCTGGGTTCACAGGAGTCTTTTGAGTGTTGTAGGGCTTAGTTCATAGTTTTATTGCTGTTTTTTCCTCACTTCCCCTTGTTGGTGTTGAAAATGGTCACTAATCAGAGCATGCATTCCCATTGAGCCTTAGTCTTAGAAGGGGGTTTGCATTGAGGGGGACCTGACCACTTGCCTTGATGTCTCCTGGCCAAGCCACTTGTTTGTTCTTGTAGTAATCAGTCAGCCTGACTATTTTGTTTTATGTTTTTCTTGTCAGTCTTTCTTTCAGGATGTATCTTCTGTTCTTCTGGCCACTCCAGGCTGGTATACTTGTCCTTTCAAGTGGACCTTTCTACTCAGAAGATTCTGGATGCTGTTCAGGATTCCACCTATGGTCTTGTGTAATGCAGAGGCTCTACAGGAAGGCTCCTTCACTGGGCATGTTGTATCTCCCTTTTAGGTATTCCAATCAGTTATTGGCAGAAGACAGACTTAAAAGCTTTCAACTTTCTTTCTCTCCCCTTCCAGTGTAATAGCTGAATTTTTGAAGGTAGATCACCAGGACTTTCTTCTGAGACATCTAAGGAACTCCCACACTTGGAGATGAGATGTTCCTGTCTTTTAATTGCAAATCACCACACATTAAAATTTTTCAATATTTGTTTGGGGGCATAGGTGATTTTTTTTTTTTTTTTTTTTTAAACAGCCAAAAAACTGAAGATGCCTAGTTTTGTGATCAAAGGACTGACTCAGGTGTTATTTGAGTGAATTGAGGTTCAAAGTAAACAGATGAAGTGCTAGAGGTACTTACTCATCTATGCCAAAAAATTGGATGATGGCTACCTGGCCAACTAGCTGGAAAAGATTCTTATTTGTGTCTATCCCAAAGAAAGGTAATTCAACAGAATGCAGAAGTCACTGCTGTAAGAAACAGAAAGGCTTTTAAAAAATGGAAGAAATTACCACGCTTGTAGATAGGAAGACTTAACATTGTGAAAATGTCAATACTACTCAAAGCAACCTATAGATATAATATAATCCCAGTCCAGTTTTCCAAATCATTATTTAAAGAGAAGGAAAAAAAAAAGAAAACACCCAATCACTAACTTTATATGAAAAGGAAAAAGATAAGCAAAACACAGGTTAAGAAGAAGAACAAAGTTGGTCGTCTCTTATTCCCTTATCTCAAAATGTACTGCACAGTCACAGTGATCAAAACAGTCTGATATTGGTGCAATGAAAGATGCATAGAACAATGAACCAGAATTGAGAACTCAGAAATAAA